>NC_142930.1:131332987-131337987 GCF_046866305.1 Octopus bimaculoides
GGTTGCGAGCTGGCAGAATCGTTAGCACGCCGGACGAACTGCTTAGCAGTGTTACGTCTGCTGTTAGGTTTTGAGTTCGAATTCCGCCGCGGTCGACTTTGCATTTCATGCTTTCGGGGTCGATAAAATCAGTACCAGTCACATACTGGGGTCGATGTAATCGACTTAATCCCTTCTCTCAAAATTTGAGGCCTTGTGCTTCCGGTAGAACGGATTTATTAAAGTTTAAAATGTGTGACACTGACATTCACATTTATTATATAAGATATGTTTAATTTTGGGGAAACTTTATTTCAAGTAAAGTGTATTTTATATGTGTGTGTATGTATGCATTAAAGAAACCAAAAAAATAAAACAAAAATGATAGTGTTCAGTATGTTGGCGACAGACATGGTTAAACAAAGTTTAGTACATTATCTCCCTCTTTCTCTCACATACCCACTCTTTCTCTATCTTTTATTATTACTCGTACTGCCACCATCAACACTACTACTTTTAATAAAACATCATCAACTCTCCCTAAATTTCTTTGTTTCTCTTTCTCTTCCTCTCTTTTCTCTCTCTCTCTCTCTCTCTCTCTCTCTCTCTCTCTGTCTTCGCCACCGCCCTCACTGTCTCTGCTGACTATTACTCTCACCCCATAATGAGTAATAGTAGGAGTGTCATTGAATAGTGAGAGAGGGGGTTTAAGTGTGTCACACTGACACACAGAAATTAGTTTTCGCATTTAGTATATTATATATATATGTAGTGGATCTTGCAGGCATGAAGTGGATTCGATCCACCATAACCAAATTTCAAGTAACAGTTCAACAGAACTTTTCTCACGATAAAACAATAGTATTTCTGTGACAGCAGTTTTAAATTTGCCAGATTGGCTTAGCTAGGCCGAAATAATGTCTTCACCACTTGACCTTTCAAACCTCTCCTAGACCACCCAAAAGCTAGAATTAAGATAACAAGACCACCAACTAAATCTATTGTTCTCAACGATATGTCTATCCTTCTGGATAGTTATAAAAGCAAGAACCCCCAAGCAAAAATCAGTTAGTCGGCTCGTGACAACTCAATCAGTTAGTTAATGAATGACAACTCGAGTCAGAGACAGCTACCATCAGTTAGAGAGCGGACCGCTAGAATCATGATTACAAGCAAGGCAGCCACTAAAGACAATGCTCAAAGGGGAAAATGAAATTTACTGTCAGCAACTATGAGACATCTACCCACGACCCTACAACTTTCACTAGCTCTAATTCTGTTCTCTTACAACATCATTCTATTGCTATCTGTGGATAACTGCTAAGAAAACGTGTGCACAAAACTATATAAGGAGAATCTACCACATCTAACTTTACTTCGCATGCTCTAGGATTTTATCACCTGCCCGTCGAGGTAAGGTATATTCAATGTAGCGGTAAATAAATATTTTCTTCACAACTTCAATCACTGTTCTTTCATCTTTACATAATGACAATCAACGAAGAATCAATCCTTACAAACTGATTACGACTCCGCCATCTCATATTATTATTTACTAATTAATTCCAATCGTTACAACTGGTGACCCTCGACTTCAACTAAAAACTTAATCGTTATATGCCTTAATTCTTCGAAACGCTGGAGTTTTAATGGTGGCAGCTGATGAAGGGGATGTTTCTATGTGGCCTGCTTGTTTGTTGCACCTAGTTTACCATTTTGTCCTTGTTCTTTTACCACGTCATGTACCCAGTTATGTATCTATATGTACATGTAGATGAACGTATATACATACATGTACATATATATGCATATACTCATATATTGTTTGTGTATATATATATATATATATATATATATATATATATATATATATATATATATATATATGTATGTATGTATGTACGTATGTATGTATGTATGTATGCATGTATGTATGTATATACATACATACATATATGTATATATATATATATATATATATACATGTGTGTATGTATATATATATATATATATATATATATATATATATGTATGTATGTATGTATGTATGTATGTATGTATGTATGTATGTATGCATGTATGTATGTATGTATGTATGCATGCATGTATGTACGTATGTATGTATGTATGTATGTATGCATGTATGTATGTATGTATGCATGTATGCATGTATGTATGTCGGTAGGTAAGTAAGAGATTGACCGTGCGAGAGGAATGATTATTCTCTAAGAAAGATAAATGTAATTTATCAATGAAATAACTGGGCCGTGTCGATAGGAAGAGGGACTGCCGTCGGAATGGTCTATCACTTGAATTTTTGTATCAGTGATCTGCTGTTTACATCACAAAGGCACTTCCTTTTTAATTTTTGTGTCCAATAAGCTGAGCTATCGGTCTGATAACTAGAAGCGACTGCAAATAATTTCATGAATCTGTAAAGCTTCATAATTAGGATATGACGTTACTATAGTAGTCATATTGTTTGTCTTTTACTCGTTTCAGTCATTGGACTATGCTATGCTGGGACACCATCTTGAACGGTTTTAGTCAAACAAATCGACTTAATTAATATATCTTTTAACTCTGGTATTATTATAAAGGCCTCTTTTGCCGAACCATTAAGTTACGGAAAACAAACCAGCACTTGTTGTCAAGCGTTGTGACGGTGGGTGCAAACACCGAGACGTATAAACACACACACACACACACACACACACACACACACACACACACACACACACACACACACACACACACACACGCACAAACACACATGAAGGGCTCCTACACAGGTTTTATCTACGAAGTTCACGCACAAGATATTGGTCGGCTCGGGGTTATAGTAAAAGACACTTGCCCAACTCGAAACCATTTGGTTGCAAAGCGACCTTGTTAACCACACTGCCATGCCTGCAACTATAACAATTTGAAAATGAAAGGCATTTTTGTTGCTTATTTATTTATTTTTAGAGGTTTCTGGAAAATAGAGAAATGAGAAGAAAGACATTGTAAGGGAACAGTAATAGAGAGAATAAAGAAAGTGTTGCTACTGACATCATAAGATTTGCATAATCCGAATAGTTTGGCCATTAGTAATAGGAATTACGGTGTAAGTAGATTTTAATATAAATTAACAGACGGTTATCTTGATGACATGACGCTGACGGCTTGATGTTTTTACTGAAGCAGTGAAAATTGTAATGATATATGAAATGTATCCGTACAGGATAACCAAGAAAGGACGTGCGCGTGTGTGTACATACATACATACATACATACATATATACATACATACATACATTATTATTTACAGTCAGTGGTTGCGACTATGTTCATGGCTTTGGCATGCATTGATACGCTTTCTCCATACTGGTTGGGTTTTCGCTTGAGTTTGTCATTTATTATGATCAATTCCTTTCCAATCCATGTTCCTTTTTGCAGTGTCTTTAAATATCAGCCTAAGCCTTCCCTGGTTTCTTTACCCTTAGTATACTCGAGAGTATACTAAGGTGGAGGTGCAATGGCCTAGTAGTTAGGGCAGCGGACTCGCGGTCATAGGATCGCGGTCTTGATTCCTAGATCGGGCGTTGTGAGTGTTTATTGAGCGAAAACACCTAAAGCTCCAAGAAGCTCAGGCAGGGGATGGTGACGAACCCTGCTGTACTCTTCCACCACAACTTTCTCTCACTCTTACTTCCTGTTTCTGTTGTGCCTGTAATTCAAAGGGTCAGCCTTGTCACACTGTCTCACGCTGAATCTCCCCGAGAACTACGTTAAGGGTACACGTGTCTGTGGAGTGCTCAGCCACTTGCATGTTAATTTCACGAGCAGGCTGTTCCGTTGATCGGATCAACTGGAACCCTCGACGTCGTAAGCGACGGAGTGCCAACAACAACAACAACTCGAGAGTAAAAAGATTTGTCTGCGAGTCTGCAATTGTCCGCCCTGTGTGCGTGGCCCAACCAACGTAAATTTCAATCAATGAGTATTTCTATCATAGGAAGTAAACCAGCGCACCGTAAGGATCTTTCCATTCCTTATCTTCTCAAAGAGAATAATATTTATGATTCGTTGTAGCTGTCTCATCCATATCTGCATGTAACTTGTCTACTTGAGCTTTATAGAATGTCCAGATTTCAGCTCCATGCAACAAAGAAGAAAGTACTATAGCTTTGTACACCTTACATTTGACCTAATGCCTAATTTTTTCTATGGTAAATGCAATGACAAAAACAAAAGATAACATACATACACACATACACGCATACATACATACATTAATACATTCATTCATACATACATACATACATACATACATGCATACATAATGAATGCTTCTTTGTTCTCAATTATTAGGTGACGATGCCGGTACGTTATGTGGTTTTAAAGTGAGGAGGACCTTGCACACAACTAATCCGACTCTCTGAACAACGATGACAGCCCCCAAACGAAGAATTAGTCAGCATTATAAGTTCTCAAAGTGAGCGCTACTCCCACCCAGCCCCGGTGGTCGTTGAGATGGTCCAGGTGGGCGCTGGTGCCTAAGGTGAGGGAGAGGCATTGGGAGGAAGGCTTAATTGGGGGTCGCTATGAATCTATTATATTAGTATAGCATTGTATACAAATTATATAATATTATATTAAATATCAAATGATTCATGGCATATATAAATTAGTAAAATAAAAAATATTTATTTATACATAAAAATAGGGGTGGGGCGCTGAGGGTATTATGTGGCCATGAGGGGAGAGGTGGTTCCCAAAAGTTTGAGAACCTCTTATCAACATCATTGGCTGACAACGAGTCGCAGGATTTATGTCAAGGTTTTCCTTTTCCTAGTGTGAAGTCCTCACAAGGACTAGGGGTCACTTACTCCCTGTAATATGGTACACTACGCCTACATTCACATCCACATGAGTCCCTGTTGAGTGAACTTCATATTCCTGCCTATTGCTGAATCCTCTGCGCAGCCACAGTGCTTTCTGCACTAAAGTTCGCAGGTTGTCGATGATTGCTGCAG
>NC_142930.1:131342987-131357987 GCF_046866305.1 Octopus bimaculoides
ATGACAGGAATGCTGTTTATTGAACAAGGTGTTTCACTTACCACTGATGAACGACAAACAGAACAAAGAGTTAAAAACGACAAGACGTAAGAACAAAGTGAATGACTGTATCAACTGACAGGCAATGTTTCTATTGTTATATCATCCTCTTCTTTACTTCCAAATAACTTAATCTTTTCTCAGACATTTTACAGATTTTCTTTCATCTAATTCTTTTATCTCATTCTCTTACCCAACTTTCTCTACATCTATTCTCTAAATTCAGCTGTGTGGAGACGCAGTGGCTCAGCAGACTTGCGGTCGTAGGATCGCGGTTTCGATTCCCAGATCGGGCGTTGTGAGTGTTTATTGAGCGAAAACACCTAAAGCTCCACGAGGCTCCGGCAGGGGATGATGGCAAACCCTTCTGTACTCTTTCACCACAACTTTCTTTCACTCTTTCTTCATGTTTCTGTTATACCTGTAATTCAAAGGGCCAACCTTGTCACACTCTGTGTCACGCTGAATCTCCCTGAAAACTACATTAAGGGTACACGTGTCTGTGGAGTACTCAGCCACTTGCACGTTAATTTGACGAGCAGACTGTTTCGTTGATCGGATCAACTGGAACCCTCGTCGTCGCAACCGACGGAGTGCCACGAGAAATTCAGCTGTAACCTAAATTTGTAATAATCAGCAGCATTACAACCAACACTAGCCTACTTTCTCTGCAACACAGAACAGCAAGGTGTTAAATGAACAGCTTAATTGTGTTTTGCAGTGAAGTAGAAAAAAAAATGAAAGAAAGCAAGTAAAAAGAAAAGAAAGCCTGGTTTCATAGTGTTTTCGTTTCGATACTAATGTTCGTAAAACAACGCATAAACTATGTTATAATTAGATATACACTACATATATATAATGGATGAAATCAGGTTAATTAATGCGAAAAAGAAATACGGTAAACATCTGTGTGGTATCATGGACAAGTGTCTTCTACTATATCTTCGGGCCAACCACAAAGCTTCATCAGTGGATTTGGTTGACGGAAACTGCAAAAAGCCCATCGCACGCGCGCGTGTGTGTGTGTGTGTGTGTGTGTGTGTGTGTGTGTGTTTGCTCCCACCCTCACCCCACTTGACAACCGGTGTTGGTGTTTTTATATGTCCATAACTTAGCAGTTCGGAAAAAAGAGATCATTAAATAATGACAGCTGCGCAAAGATGTTTATTAAAATATATTCATTATTTGCTAATAACAATGTTCTTACCTAGCAATCAATATAAGTTAATGAGTGTATCATCACTAGAGTGAAGCTTATTTATCTATTTATGCTTATTTCATTCAGTGAAAACACTGATTTCAAATTTTGGCACAAGGCCAGCAAATCGACCCCAATACGCAACTGGTACTTATTTTATCGACCGCGAAAAATGAATGGTACGATGTTGTCCATTTGGCTGTTGCCCCCGTTTAGAAGAAGACGTACTCAACTTTATTATGCAACAAGACAGAGCCCAGCCACGTTGGCTATAGACACGCGCGCGATTACCTCAGTCAGCATCTTCCAGAACGCTGGATTGGCCGTGCTGAGATAGAATGATTTGTCACTCACTGGTGGTCTACCCCACCCCCAACGTCCTCCGACCTAACGCCTTGTGACTGTTTCCTTTAGGGGTGTCGGAAAGAGGAGGTGTTCATACGTTCACTTCCATAGGACTTGCATGAGTTAAAGCTGCGGATAGGCTACGCGATCGACTCAATTGATAAGGCTATGTTGGCATGGATGTGGCAAGAACTAGACTGTCGTGTAGTAGACGTCTGCCGTATGGCAAAGACCGCCCACATTGAACATCTGTGACTATCAGTAGAAACTTGAAGAATTAACCTTTCAGGTTACCTCTGTATTTTTGCTGTATATTCATTACAACACTCACATGTATGTTTTCTTTTTCTACCATTCATTTTGAATTACCCTGTATATACACGACGGACTTCCACACCAAATTCATTCACAAGATAGTGGTAGGTCCGGTAAAGCTATAGTAGAAGACCAAGGGGCGCCAAGAAGTGTCACTGAACCCGAAACTGCATAGTTGCAAAGCGAGTTTCTTAACCACAGAGCAATGCCTGCGCCTGTTACTCTCTCTCTCTCTCTCTCTCTCTCTCTCTCTCTCTCTCTCTCTCTCTCTCTCTCTCTCTCTCTCTCTCTCTCTCTCTCTCTCTCTCTCTCTCTCTCTCTTCATGATTATGTAAATTTAAGAATGTACACAATAAACAGATTAACGCGAAGATTGTTGTGTGGATAACATGTAAAATTCTTTAACCACTCTAACAGTCAAATCGTAACCCAAGTATGGGCAAACTATCATATAACTTTGCAAATGTTTATGTAAGCAATTCCTTCACAAGACAGAATTAAATTTTACATGCGTATAATTTGTGAAACTGAGAACTATTGTCCCACCATCATCAAGAACAAACAAGGAAATGAGAAAATCAGAAATGTTTTCATTAGTTCTGTTATACTAAACTTAAACTTGCGTAATAAACCTGCTTTAACAAAACAGTCTACTAGCAAAGTACTGTAGTTAGGAGAAAAAAAGCAGCAAAGCCGTCATTAGAAATAACAGCTAAAGCTCTGTCAACAATGAGCTACAAACCACTCCATGAAGCTATACAAAGGTGCATCTCTGACACGCTACAAAGATGCCGCTACACTACATTACAAAGGCATCACCATGCTACGCTACAAAGGCACCGCCATGCTAAGCTACAAAGGCACTTCTACGATACGTTACAAAGATACCGCCAATCTACACTACAAAGGCACCCACTACATTGTGCACAAAGGTGCCGCTACGCTATGGTACAAAGATGTTACTATGCTGCAAAGGTACCTCTACGAAACGCTACAAAAGCAGCACCATGCTACGTTACAAAGACACCGCTTTACTACATAGTTGTGCGACTTGCAAGAAGTAGCAGTGAAATCTCCCTCAAGTGACACCATACGTCTCTAAAAAGGGAAAGAGCAGATACATGGATAACGTGGTCTTAAATGTACCATTAAAATATAAACTAGATTCAGAGAAACCTAATAGGTGCCTAAAACGGTAAGGTGTCAGTTATAAAATTTCACTCTACTGAAATTATCTTCGCAATTAGTGAATAAATATCCCTTTCTGGATGCTTACATTCTAGAAATAATAAGCAGGGGAGATAACTCCAATAAGATCTGATGGTTGAAATTTTTAGCGTGGCTTAGTGGTTGGTGTGTTGCATTCATGACTGCAAGATGGTGGTGTCGATTCTCGGACCGGGTGATGCGTTGTGTTCTCGAGCAAAGTTCTTTATTTCAAGCTGTTCCAGTCAGCTGTAAACGAGTAACCCTGCGACGGATTGCCGTGCCGTAAGGGGCGAGTATTGTAATCTGGGTTACTTATACAACGTGGAAACCGGGTGCCCAGCCCTATGAGTCCAAGGACTCGCCACAGTAATGTCCCTGTGTTGATGATGATGTTAGAACTGGTAAGGTTGATACAAAAATAATTGCAGTGATTTTAACCCAGTGGTTCTCAATCGGAGTCCATTTAAGATTTTTGTGGGGCCACGCAAAATAATGAATTGGGGGCCCACAGTAGTACTTTAAGGGTCCATGAAAAAAAATTGTTTTAGATGTATTTATTGAAAGAAAAAATTAGGTTTCTTTCTCTGATATCTAAGAAACCGCAACATGTTTCCGGCAAGTAAAACATGTTCTCAGAGTTCAATTACAAAATTATACAAGGGAACGTGTGAAAAATAAAATAGGAATTTTGAAAGAAGTATCTATAAAACTAGTTTTAAAACATTTTAATGCCTATGGGGGTTCACCAGAATAAAATAGTAATCAAAGGATCCATAGAGAGAAAATGATTAAGAACCCCTGTTCTAAACCCTCATGTTTATTTTGAGATAATTTTAATTTAGATCTATTGACCAACTATACTCTTTTGAAGCGCAGATTTCTGCGTCTTGATTTATATTTTTAAAGGTTTTACTTACAGCGTTGATTCTTGTTTAATTTAGGATTAAATTTAGGCTGTCAAATTGAAGATAAAAAATATCAAGTGACCGTATTATGAGAGTTTTGAAAATGTAACATAAAGAAATACAGGAAAATATTCAGAATATGAACCTAGCCTTTGGTCAGGGACATCAACGGATCTACAGCCCAGAATTGGTTCCAAAATTTTCGTTATGTAGGTGAGATTCTTTAAGATGAAGAAGAAAATATTTAAGATGTTTAAAGATGAAAAAGACATCACTGTTACGAAGTCTGCTCTGCGCTTCTTTTACTTAAATACAATCTACTTCTGGACTAAACTGCAACATACGATTTTAGAAAATGGATTATTTCTGATAACAGGCCGAGTTCCATGCAGTAGCTGGACCAGGGCGAAGTACCAAAACATTGAAGCGCTTTCGCAAACTGAGGATGTAGCAAGAGAATGCCATAGCCACTGTTTCAGTGATTCGTAAATGGATTCACTTCCTACTATTCCATGAATCTGTTTATGTCCGGCATTGGTCAATCAAAAAGGACCAATTCTTCTCCATCACAACTGACCACAAGTGCAAGCTTGGCTGTGTGGTTAAGAAGCTTGTTTTGCGACCGTGTGGTTTTGAGTTCAGTCCCACTGCGCGGTACCCTGAGCAAGTGTCTTCTACTCTACTACAGTCTCAGATTGACTAATGCTTTGTGAGTGAATTTGCTTGTCCCCTACCGTCACTTCACAATCGGTGTTGGTTTGTTTACGTCTTTGTGACCTAACGGCTCTGCAAAAGATATCGATAGGCTAAATGCCAAACTTAAGAAAAGAAATAAAGAGGTTGATTTGATCGGCTAAAACCCTTCAGCGCGGTGCCCCAGCATGGCCACAAGCTAATGACTGAAACAAGTAAGAGGTAAGAGACATTCTGCAAATAATTCGACAGAAATTGAACAAACTGGGCTACACAACCCTGTCCCACCCTTCCTGCACTCCAGATCTCTCTCTGACAACCTGGCACTTTTATAAACACCCTCAGTACTTCCTTCAAAGGGTATTCAACAACTAACCAGCAGCTAAAAATCACTTTTGACGAATTCATCCTTTTCTATGGCTGCAGACTTCTATGCTACCGGAAATGGACTTGCTTCCTATTTAAAAACTGTAGATAATTTGATAATAAATCATGTGCACGGTGAACAACAAGGTTGAAAACGACGTTAATTTTTATCCGGAGCGTATTCAGAATAGATATTCCAATCATCGTACAAAATTTAAAGATTTTTATTTCGCTGAACAAAATTTATTCTAAGCTGAGATTTCTTGCTTTAAAGCAGTGGTTCCCAGACTTTTTCAGGCCGCCACCCCCTTGACATCCAAGCCACATTCCTAGAGCCTTCACCCCACCATCACAAACATGGACCTCTTTCTGAAGTAAATTCAAAGCAATTTTGTTTCACAAATAAAACTTAACCTAACAATCCCATTATTTTATTGTTTTTACATGAATCGCTACCCCATTATCGCCACACATTTTACATGAATCACTACCTTATTATCGCCCCAGTTTTTTTCAACGCCCCCTTGGAACTTTCCACCGCACCCAGGGGGGCAATACCACACACTTTGGAAACCACTGCTTTAAAGTTATGGACGTACTTGCATATATGGGCTTACTGCACAGGTGCGCCACCCCACCGACTGTTTCCTTACGTAGATTCTATCAATTTGGAGAACTGCTGCTACTAGCACAAACACCGGACTATTCGAATTGGCAGGATCTACGTAAATACACATTTCGTTGACTGTATTATTTTGAAGCTAGTCTTTGCGCCCGAAATATAAAGTTTAAAAAAAAAAAACTTTCTGCATTGTTAGAAGCTTCCCTTATTTCTCTTTCCATTCGCTTTTCTTCTTATTATTTCTTATTTCTTTATTGCCCACAAGAGGGGACAAACAAAGACAGACAAAGGGATTAAGTCGATTACATCGACCCCAGTGCGTAACTGATACTTAACTTATCGACCTCGAAAGGATGAAAGGCAAAGTTTTACGGCAGACGAAATACCGCTCAGCATTTCGCCCGGCGCGCTAACGTTTCTGCCAGCTCGCCACCTTTTCTTCTTCTGTACTACAATGCTTCAAACGAACTACAACGCGCTTCTTTATTTTTTCTTTTAAAACTGGTGTCAGCTGATATCAACCACTAACAGCTAGAAGGTAGTAGATAATGTCGTCGAAGAGACACATTTTACTTGTTTTTGTTGTTGGACTGCGGCCATGCTGGGGCACTGTCTCGAAGGATATAGTCGTATAAATCCACCTCATTATTTATTTTTGAAGTCTGGTATCTGCTCTATTGGACACTTTTGTGCCGAATTGCTAAATTACGGAGATGTATACAAACTAACACCGGTGTCAAGTGGTGTGGGATGACCAACTCACACACACACACACACACACACACTGGATCTATTTTAAAACGGGGGCGCCAGTATTTTCTTAACGAAACACTAACGAAACACTTTGAAACTTGGGACACTGGCAGAATGTGTCATATAAAACATCTTTTACTCTTAGTCTTCTTAACAAAAAAAAAAGGAATGCGCAAGTTATTCCATGTTAAAGTTGTCGTATTTCTGTAATTTCAACCAATGACTGACGTCTATTCAGCTCAATAGAGTTACTGCTGGGCGGTCATAAAAATGTTATTCCCTGTGACATATTTCATCCGGTTTAATCGTAATCTATACGCATATATTGTTTATATAATAAATTACGCTATGCGTATCTGTGTAACAATTTTAGAGTTCGGATTCTAGAGTTAGGGTTAGTTTTAGGGTTAGGGTTACGGTTACGGTTACGGTTAACAGTCTAGTTAGGGTTAGGGTTAGGGGATTAATACGATATACACCGTTACAGCGCTAACTGTTTTCAACTGAATAGACGTCAGTGATTAGTAGAAATTATCGAAATAAGACAATTTCTTACACGAAATAAATTCGAATACAAAAATATTTTTCTGTTCTACAACACAAAATAGATAAGTATACGAAGTTTGAAATTCTTTCCGTACCAAAAACATTACATAAAACATAAATGAAAACTGGCGCCCCCGTTTTAAAATAGATCCCACACTTTCTCTCTCTCTCTCTCTCTCTCTCTCTCTCACACATATATACGACAGGATTCCAGTTTCTGCCAACAAAATTCACTCACAAAGTGTCGGTCGATCTGCGGCCGTACAAGACACTTGCCCAGGATGCCGCAGAGTGGGACTGAACCCAAAACCACGCGGTTGCAAAGCAAGCTTCTTAAGGACACACCCATGCCTGCGCCTTTCTAGAAAATAAAAAGCGGATCGGTCATAGCTAGAGCGTCGTCTGTACAATCAGAGCTGAACAGACGTCGAGCTAAACAAGAAACATGTTATTCTGAGGTCTTGGAACTTTCTTATCCACCAGCATCAGTAAGCGAATTTCCTCTGCCAAACTCTTCGTTCCTCCATTTCGTCACCCTCTCCCCTCTCCCCGAACCTACTTTTTTGTTATTTATCTTTCCTTGCTTCTTTCTTTCTTTTTTTCTTTCCGCCTTTCTTCTTTCTGCTATTTTGTCTATTCCCTTTCCCCTTTCATTTTCTCATTCTTCTCTTCACCATATCTCTGTATTTCCCCACCGCCCAACTCTGCTTCCTCACTTTACTGTCCTTATAGTATCTACTTGTTTAGCTTCTCTTTTTTGCTGTCTTTTTATTTTATATTATATTGTTTCCCTCTTGAAGCATCAGCTACGACAACCAACCGTTTATTGTCCATCATCCTTTAACCTTACGATCTCTCTCTCTCTCTCTCTCTGTTGCTCTCTGTCCTACTCTCTCTCTCTCTTCTCTTTGTCCTTATCTATCTATCTATCTATCTATCTACCTAATCCATCTTCTCTTTTTATTTTACCGATCGTAGTTATGCCTTTCCCTTCATTCTTTTATTTCTTTTTTACTTTTATATCATTTTCCCTACATTATCTTACTTCCAGCCTTGACCTTTTGTTCACCTTCACCCGTTCATCTTATCTCCGAGCCAACGTCACTCACTTTTTTGCCGACATGTTTTTTTGCCTTATGTCTTCTTTGCTTTCGTTTTATTTTATTTTCTTATTTTATTTTCACTTTCTTGTTTTTTCTCTTTATTTCTAATTTTTTACTTGGGTAATTTATTCAATTTTCATTTATTCATTTATTTATTTCTGTATCGTTTTACATCCCAATCCTGATCACTCTTCCTACTTCTTCTGCAACTATCATCGCCATCTTTTTTATACCCTTCCCTTCATCAGTGTCCTCGGATTCTGGATAATATTCTCCCAGTTTCTCTTCCTTTTTACGTTTTTGCCTTCATATCTTTTATTCATTAATTTATTTATTGTCTTTATAATAAAATTCTGGCCATTTTCTGACATTTTGCTAACCCTTTAGCACCCATTCCATTTCTTTCTGACAACTCTCATTTTATATTGATTGTTAACAGGCATCAAATACAAGGAAGCGACAGTAATCTAACAGAAGCTCAGGGTTTCAAATATAGGGGAACGGCATTCTTTTCTTTTACTCGCTTAAGTTATTGGAATACAATAATCCCTTGTCATATCGCGGTTCACCTATAGCGGTTTATTATTTAAGCTTACGCCGATTCCTCTGTGATGTTGTGTTGCATTTGTGATAAAATAAATACATACAAATTATAGAAAAATAATAGAAAAAAATATACAGTGGCACCTTGGGCAAGTGTCTTCTACTATAGCCTCGAGCCGACCAAAGCGGATCTTGTTCAAAACGGGGGCACCAGTATTTTCTTAACGAAACACTTTGAAACTTGGGACACTGGTAGAATGTGTCATATAAAACATCTTTTTCTCTTAGTCTTCTTAACAAAAAAACGTACATCGCAAGTTATTTCATGTTAAAGTTGTATTTCTGTAATTTCAACCAATGACTGACGTCCATTCAGCCGAATAACAGTAAGTGCTGACTACATAAACAAACGATTGTCAAACGATTTTGGCGGTGATAAAATTATTATTTCCTTGTCAAAAAATGGCTGAAGCATATTGGCAGTAGCTAATAAACCTTTCTATTATAGGCACAAGGCATGGTTTTTGAGGGAAGGAGCAAGTCAATTAGGGTTAGGGTTAGGGTTAGGGTTAGGTAAAACGAACACACGTGTGTTGCCTCTGCAAAATGTCAGAAGTAATGGAGATTAAATACGCTTTACACCGCTTAGGAGTAACTGTAAACAGCTGAATACTTGTCAGTGATTGGTTGAAATTATCGAAATAAGACAATTTTTTACATGAAATAAATCCGAATACAAAAATTTTTTTCTGTTCTATAACACAAAATAGATAAGTATACGAAGTTTGAAAGTCTTTCGGTACCAAAAACACTACATAAAATATTAATGAAAACTGGTGCCCCCGTTTTGAACAAGATCCACCAAAGCCTTGTGAGTGGATTTGGTAGACGGAAACCGTGTGTGTGTGTGTGTGTGTTTGTATGTCTGTTTGACCCCCAACATCGCTTGACAACCGATGCTGGTGTGTTTACGTCGCCGTAACTTAGCGGTTCGGCAAAAGAGACCGATAGAATAAGTACTAGGCTTACAGAGAATAAGTCCTAGGGTCGATTTGCTAGACTAAAGGCGGTGCTCCAGCATGGCCTCAGTCAAATGACTGAAACAAGTAAAAAAGTAAAAGAGTAAAGAGAGTAAAGTATTGTTTCTACTTCGCGGATTTTTTACCTATCGCGAGGGGTTTGGAAACGTAACACCCGCGATAGTCGGGGGGTTATTGTACAGCCATGCTGGAGCTCTGTTTTGAAGGTCTTTGTCAGACAAAGTGACCCCCGAGTACTTATTTTAAGTCTTGGAACGTATCCTATAATATTTTGTTAAGGTTATTTCTCCAGATAGTTTATAGAAATTATAGCCAGCCATGATTTTTTGCCACAACGTTTCGTATCGAGATGTCAGATGTAAATAGACAATGTGATCGATATGATACGAGATGTTGTAGCCAAAAATCAGTGATGGCCAGAGGTGGATCGTAGATAAAATTAGTCGGGGTGCAGCTTCAGAAAATTTTTAGCCGTTGTTTTAATATTTTGCAAAAGGAAACAAACATACAAAAAGAAAATTTATATATAAACTTGATCGGTTCACGTTTTAGCCACTGTTGGGTAGCGTATTTAATTTGTTCACTGAATTCCCCCTTGTTTTTCAACGCCCCCCCCCCTAAATCACAAAATAAGGGGAGGAAATGTGCCCTGTTTTTCAAATCCTGGTATCAACACCGAAGCTGGAAGCAGGATAATGATCTAATTCTACACTTTATCACATTCAAGAATATAAACACGTTTTTAAGCACACCACACGCAGAGACAAAAAGAAACTCTAACTTTCACCCGACACTGTCGTTCACGCAGTGCTCTCTCTCCCTAGTGTGAAGCTTCCTATCTCAGACATATGAGCATGCACACAACAGCTAAAGACCGTGTCGCTGGAACTGTGAAGCGCACAGTTCTATACAAGGATTTTTGTATTGTTTTCATAAACTAGGGAATGGCTACTGACATTAAGCTTAAGGATTATATAATGTACAAGTATAAAGAAAGAATTAAAGAAAAAAGGACTTGTTATATTGAATTTTGTGGATAATATCGAGTGGAAATAAGGGGTGCTGCAGTTCCGCAGTTCCTATACACAATCCGCCACTGGTACTGGCTATAATAATGTAAAAATAACCTTAACAAAATAATGTAAAGAGCACTGCTAACAAAGTAGAACATGGTATTGACTTATAAAAACATTTAATATACTTTATCGTATATTATGGTTGTATAACAAAATACCACGTATCTACAAATCATTAGTCTTATCTTATAAGTCCTCTTTGCCGCATCCCTAATTTACGAGGTTGTAAACAAACCAACAGCTGTTAGTGAACAAACACGGGCACAAAGACGCACTCACACACACACACACACACACACACACACACAAATGGCAGTAGGCTTCCACACAGTTTCTGTCTAAATTTTCTCTCACAAGACATTGGTCGGCCCGGTGCTATAGTACAAAACACCCAAGGTACCGCGCAAAGTGACTGAACCCGAAACCACGTGGTTGCGAAACAATCATCTTACCCATACAGTTAGCACATATTGTTGCTGTTGTTGTTGCAGCTGCTGCTGTTGCTGCTGCTGCTGCTACTGTTGCCTCAACTCAACCCAAGCCGGGGAGACTTATGATAAAAGAGATCCCAGCGTCCTGGCTTTTAAAATGAAATCTGCAGTGCCATCTCTATTAGACCGTTTGTTCTCAAACTATCAAACTCCACCCTTCTCCCAAAAATATTTAGAGATATCTTTTGCAGTCCCTTCCATTTCACCTTCTTAATGAGAAAACAAAATACAGTTTTACTTCGTTTTTATATTTAGCCTGCAGTATTCTTGATGTGAATTCGCGAGTTGAAACAAATTTTGCTGTCTCTTGGGTGGCTGGTGGGGAGTCATTATCCCAATAATAATACATGCACTGGTTTAATATCATTTCTTTGTTGTTAGTCAATTTGTTAGATATTTAACCAATTGGTTAACAATAAAGAAGTGGAATTGAACCTATGTGTGTGTTATTATTATTGGCGTAATGGCCCTCCATAGACACAACAAAATACAGTTTGCATTCTTTTATAATTACCTCCACCTTTGCGAAAGCGGAGGTATTGTCTTCGTCGCGTTTGTTTGCTTGTCCGCGGACAAGATATCTCAAGAACCGCTGGATGGATTCAAAGGAAACTTTCAGGGTTGTTTGACCTCGTGACTGGAACGAAATGATTAGATTTTAGGATCGATCCGGTACCGAACAAGGATTCTGGATTATTTTTCCGGTTTTTTTTTTTTGCTTAATTTTTGAGAGCGGTCAGGTTCATTTTTAGTATTCTCGTTTGTGAGGGGAGTCAAGTTTATTTCGGATATTCTCATTTTAAAAATCATCTCTGGCTAATCGTTGAGAGGACGCTGGTGTTGCCTTGGTGGAGGTTTGCGCTATCTTAGCACTCTTGTTTATCTTATCTTTCTTACAATGCTGAACCAGTTTGGCATTTATAAAGCATCTAATTTTATTTAACAAAACAATTTGTCTGCCTGTTGTTCAATCTTCAAGCTCTACTAATGAGATCCACTCATAAAATCGTTTCTTTCAAATCTTCTACACTGATGTAGTTTTGCATGTTGTTGATGAAAGTTACATTCCACTTTTCCTTGAAATTAATAATAAAGAAGTTACAAACGTCTCTTCTTCGTGCGCTTGTGCGCGAGTGTGTGTGCATGTGGTACTGGACCTGTTGATTGTTCTTGTGTAGAGTTCGTGGCTCTGTTGGACCGATCAAGCAGCATTAATGTTATTCCAATGGACACAGACAATTGTGATTTCTTGTATGTCGGCAATGGAGGTTTCCGATTGGTAAAATAACATAGTTTTAAAGGTTTGTCACATTTTTATCGTCAATTTCTCGTAAAATGAATGTAATTTTCGTCATCACATGCAAAACCACATCACATCAGCGTAAATAAAAAATCTTTTTTTTTTTTTTTTTTTTTTTTTAAGTTTCAGCTTAGAGCTGCGGCCATGCTGATGCACCACCGTGAATGAAAATAATCTGGTGAAAATTTGAAAACATTTTGGTGGTTGGAAGGAATTAAAAAAGATTCTACTGATATGCTTATGATAAACACTGAAATAAATATTTAGGTGGTAAGCTTTAACTTTCATCTCGTTTAACACTTCACTTGGAGCATTGTGTACTACTATGTTGCAAGCATTCAGGTCAGGTTTCTGGTTTGAGAATCGCTCCCACCCTCCCTTCCTCGTACTAGTTTCGGAGACCTTGTAAAATTTCAAGCGCATAGCTCTTACCCCTGACTAAGTGAAATAAAAACTAGTATATATGTTAACACAAAGAAAAATCTTAGAATTCCATGTGGAAAATATTCTTTAATTCAACTGAATTCAGATGTAGTGTGTTATTTCTTTGCTACCCACAAGGGGCTACACACAGAGGGGACAAGCAAGGACAGACAAACGGATTAAGTCGATTATACCGACCCCAGTGCGTAACTGGTACTTATTTAATCGACCCCGAAAGGATGAAAGGCAAAGTCGACCTCGGCGGAATTTGAACTCAGAACGTAGCGGCAGACGAAATACCGCTAAGCATTTCGCCCGGCGTGCTAACGATTCTGCCAGATGTAGTGTGTGTATGTATGTAGGTGTGTGTGTGTGTGTGTGTGTGTGTTTATATGTTTGTGTGCGTGCGCGCGTGTAAACATATCAATACATAGATACCTTAACGTATATACATATATATGATTGTGTGTGTGTGTAGCCACAAAATACGTGTGACGGCAATATTGCTGGGAAAGAGGACTATGGTGCAACGCAAACTGAGCTTGCGTCAGCTGAAGACGTGCAACAGTCACTGAATTGTTGCTATAGAAACTTAAAGTTCTGTAAGTAAGTCTCTATACGTGTATGTGTGTATGTATGTATGTGTGTATGTATGTATGTATGTATGTATGTGTATGTATATGAAACTGATTAAAGGAAATCAACGAAAATTCATCGTGAAGAATCGCAGGAATGGCTGTGAGGTAAGTAACTTGCTTACCCACCACATGGTTCCGGGTTCAGTCCCACTGCGTGGAACCTTGGGCAAGTGTCTTCTACTATAGCCTCGGGCCGACCAAAGCCTTGTGAGTCGATTTGGTAGACGGAAACTGAAAGAAGCCCGTCGTTTATATATATGTTTATATATATATATGTATGTGTGTGTGTGTGTGTGTGTGCGTGCGTGCGTGCGTGTGTATGTATGTATGTATGTATGTATGTATGTATGTATGTATGTATGTATGTATGCGTGTGTATATGTTTGTATGTGTGTTCGGTAAAAGAGATCGATAGCATAAGCACTAGGTTTACAAAGAATAAGTCCGGGGGTCGATTTACTTGACTAAAGACGGTGCTCCAGCTTGGCCGCAGTCAAATGACTGAAACAAGTAAAAGAATAAAAGAATATTTAAATATTGGCATTCATCTACATTCATTATTCAGTTTTACGCGCAGTAACTTTTATCTTATTCTAATCTTATAATTTACAGTATTTTGATATAAGTGTGTGTTTTCCTTATCATCATAATTTTCAGCATCAAGATCATCATCGTTTTAACGTCTCCTTTTCCATACTTGCATAAGTTAGACGAGAATACGTTAGGGTAGAGTTCTCTACTGCTGGATGCTCTTCCTGTTGCCAACCCCTAGTTGTTTCCAAGCTTGTCAGACAACAAATTGTCTCCCAGCGTGTCAGACAACAAATAACCTAGGCATGTTTTTAAGCGGAGAACTGGAAACGAACAAAACAGTATGCATGAGCCTTTTGTTCATAAAATAAATCGCGTAACACGTCATGACAGGCTGGAAAACTCAGACTTGCTTTCGCAGTTGACTACAAACAAGCGACATCAGGAAACCATTGTTTACAAACCAGTGTATCCGAGGGAAATACGAGCTCTATCACACAAACGCATACGACAGATAAATCGGAAGAGAGAGAGGGGAAGGGGAGGGAGGGAGGGAGGGAGGGAGGGAGGGAGGGAGGGAGGGAGGGAGGAGGCGCGTGGCAATCATAACATCCAACGCGGATCATCGAAGATCCATTCAAATAGATCCTCCGAAGGCGAAAAGATCGAATTACCAATTTCCCGGAAAAGTCAATGTCAAAAGTATGCGAAAACGAAAACTCACAACACTGAATTCCATAATATCGACAGATCAAAACTCCGAAGTTTTGACCTGGACTGCCTAAAGGTGAGTAAAACTGGGAAGATAGTCATAATCTGTATGGAAACTCATTGTCATTGTATAGTTTATATCTGTTTTTTAGT
>NC_142930.1:131362987-131440487 GCF_046866305.1 Octopus bimaculoides
TCGATGTATGTATATGTAGTTCTATCAACACCGTGGCCAGATACATTGTAAAGGAGCGAGAAAAGAACAGTCACCATTTAACGTTACCAGTCACCAGTTAACGTGTATAAGGAACCCTCGTGTGCAAGAAACTCCCCAATTTTAGGGGGCTTAAAATTTGGAAAATAGTTTTGTAAGGGATTATAATACTACCCTTGTATAAGAAACTCCCAATATTTTTTAACCTAATTTTTGACAATGTACTCTTTTACTCTTTTACTTGTTTCAGTCATTTGAGTGCGGCCATGCTGGAGCACCGCCTTTAGTTGAGCAAATCGACCCCAGGACTTATTCTTTGGAAGCCTAGTACTTATTTTATCAGTCTTTTTTTTGCCGAACCGCTAAGTTACGGGGACGTAAACACACCAGCATTGGTTGTCAAGCGATGTTGGGGGGACAAACACAGACACACAAATGTATACACACACATACATATATATATATATATATATATATATATATATATATATATATATATATATATATATACGACGGGCTTCTTTCCGTTTCCGTCTACCAAATCGACTCACAAGGCTTTGGTCGGCCCGAGGCTATAGTAGAAGACACTTGCCCAAGGTGTCACGCAGTGGGACTGAACCCAGAACCATGTGGTAAGCAAGCTACTTACCACACAGCCACTCCTGCGCCTATACCTTATTAAAATATGGTACATGTTTCTACATGTATCAGTTGCTAGTTGCCGAGACATAGCATCCTTTAAAACCTCCATGCTTCCTGAAATTCGCCAACCCTACATCTGATATCCCACCTCCCCTCCATTCGCATGCACTCATGTATATCATGACTCATATACTGGTCATTTTCCTGACTTTTCTACATAATTCTGTGTACTGTAAGTGCACCTTAGATGAGTTTTAGTGCACCTGAGCAGCACTATACACAATAATTTCATTATATTATTTATACACAACTCCTCTTGTCTGTATCTACACTTATTTTGTATTTGTACACCTATACAACCACCCTATTACACTTATCTGTTTTTACACTTATTCACCACTCTACAGATTTCTGTGTATTTACACTTATATACTACTCTGTATCTACACTCTTATATCTATACCCAGCACTGGATTAACCATTAAGCAAAATAAGCATGTACTTAGGACATCAAGGGAAAGTGAAGCACCACAGAAATGGTAAATGGTTTACGGCACAAAAGAAATCACCTCAAACTTGCTAAAGCTGAGTGTGCTTTTCCAAATACAGACATTGTCTTTTGTATATTTTTAACATTAATGGTCACAGGCCGCTCAGCTGACCATTCATTTTCTCTGTTGAAGTTTATTAAAAATCCCATCAGAACAACAATGCAAAAGAGCAGGCTGGATGCCTTATGTCTACTAAATATAGAAGCAACTGTATTACGTAAAATTAATTTTGAGAATCTGATCAGAGACTTTTGGCAATTAAAAAAAAAAAGTAGGAGAAAACTTTTCAAACGTAAGCAAAATGGAAGCATACAAAAATAAATGTTATTTTCCATCTTATTTTAGTTGTTTCATTATGAAAATACAAATTCATTTGATAGATATTACTGTTGTTTATATTTTGAATTATGTATAAGTGCTTAGGGCCTCTATGGATCTTAATCCGGCCCAGTCTACACAGATTCTACTACAGTTATCCGTATTTCCACTATGCAAATCTCTTTGTATTTACGTTTATATACTACTCTGTCTTCCACATATGAATTATTTTGAATCTACACTAGCTACACTTATATATCCACACACTACACTTCTCTTTATCTCCATCTCATTACGCCTACAAAGACAAAATTTCAGAAACCACAAGGTTATCGCGCTGCTGGCTTACATTTACCTCTATTTCATAAATTGGATTATTCCCCTCACCCACATGTATAGCGCCGGATTAAGAGCCATAGAGGCCCTAAGCACTTAATAGATTTTGGTGCCCCCATATATAATTCAAAATATAAACAATAATGAGCCATAAAATAAATTTTCATTTTTCAAGTGAAACTAAACAGTAAGAGGGAAAATAATGTTTATTTTTGTATACTTCCATTTTATTTATGTTTGAAAAGTTTTCTCCTACTTTTTTAATTGCAAAGCCTTTGATTAAATCCTCAAACTTAAACTTACGTAACACATCTGCTTCAATATTTAGTAGAGATAAAGTATCCCGAATATTATTTTTGCAAGTTTAAAGTGATTACTTTTGTGCCGTAAACCATTTACCATTTCTGTGGTACCACCCCGTCCCTTGATGCCCTAAGCACGTGCTTATTTTGCTTGATGGTTAATCCGGCGCTGCACATGTAGCAAGGAGAAAAAAGCCATTGAAGGTCAAGTTAACTCGTCGGAACCAATTCTTTTGCTCTAAGATATACAACATCATTACAAGTTAACGAAACAATACCGTAAATTTACAGGTTTGCCACTACTTAAAACAATCAATTGTTCCTACCATGTCTCTCTGTCTACAGCTAAGAAAACGGGTCAATTTAAAAGTTAAGTGTTTTAGATAGAAAACACTAGGTTGTCACAAGTAAAAGATTCAAACCAGCAACTTTTAGTGTAGTTTTCGGCACATTATAAAATTTATCCAACTACACTCCTCTACCAAACAGTTGTTTTTTTCAATCATAACAGCAACAATAAAATGAAAAACGAGTACGCATCCGTCTGTTCATAAGTTCAATCCTTCAACGGGTCACTAAATAACATCTAGGTTGTCCTAGTATTATCACCTATTAGATTATTATTTGAAGACGTCGCTCAGTACCCAATATCACAATGTTGTAAATTGAAGACATTGTGTGTGCCGGGGATTTGTGCTGTCTGTCAAGTCACAACAAGGACCTCAAACAAACAGTACTTTGCGCAGTATGCATGCAGTTCCAAGTAAAGCTGATTTTTGCAATACACCAAGATTGTATGATATTTCTAAAGTGTCCAGCTGTTTCTTCAAGTTGGGTGGTATTGAACCCAATGCTCCGATGACAACAGGGACAACTTTTATGTTTGACTCTCACAGCTGCCACATTTTGTTTATCTCAATTTTCAGGTCTCCATATTTGTCGGCCTTTTAGCTACAAAATACTAAGGTGATACTAATGAAAGGATTCAAGCCAATATCTCTTCGTGTGGTTGTCCGCCACGTTATAAAATTTATCCAACTACACTCCTCCTCCAAAAAATTGTTTACAATCATAACACCAACAGCAAAAACATCTATTAAAAATTAAAAAAAACAAAAAAAAAAATGGAACACAGATCCGTCTGTCCGTAAGTCCTATCGTTCAACCGAAAGAAAATCAGTAAAATCACACCGGTAAAAAGTGCCATTAAATTGTTTGTTTTGCAGTTGAGTAAATAAATAAATCTGAGTGAGTTGCCGAAAAGGTACGGTTGAGAAGCCCCGCTTCATGTCTTGTTTATTAAACAAATATATAATTTGAACGGCTGTCAGAGATAGATGGTTATTAGTAATTTGCGTGTCTGCAGAGTTAATAATTATACCACAGCAATGGCCCCTGAAGATTAAAAAAAAAATTAGAAAAAAGGAAGCAAGCAGGCGTTCGACATATCGCTAAATAGCATCCGGGTCGTCGTGGTATTTTTACGTATTAGATCATCATCATCATCATCATCACCATCATCACCATCATCACCATCAACACCACCATCATCATCATCATCATCATCATCATTATTATTATTGTTTTTATTGGATTGGCAGAATCATTAGAGAGGCGATGAAATGCTTTGCGGCATTCGTTCCGGCTCTTTATGTTCTGAGTTCAAATCCCGACGAGGTCAACTTTGCCTTTCATCCCTCTGGGTTCAATAAATTAAAGTACTGGAGTTAATTCAATAAACTGCTCCCTTCTCCATAAATATCAGACCTTGCCCTTATGATGGAATCAATTAATTATTATTAGCAGGTAGAGGGCGGCGATCTGTCAGAATCGTTAGCACGCCGAACAAAATGCTTATCTGCATTTCATCCGTCTTTATGTTCTGAGTTCAAATTCCGCCGAGGTCAACTTTTCCTTCCATACCTTTCGAGGTCGAAAAAGATTAGTACCAGTTACGAACTGGGTCGGATGACATAATCGTCTAGTCCCCTCTCGCAAGGCCTTGTACCTACAATAGAAAGGATTATTAGCTGGCAGAATCGGTTAATCACCGTAGAAGATATTTTGTGGTATTTCTTTTGGATCTTCATGTTCTGAGTTCAAATCCCATTCATGTCAATTTTGCCTTTCATCCCTCTTTGGTCGGTAAAATAAAGTACCGGCTATGTTCTGGCATTTTATTCCCCCCAGCTCAGAATTAGTGGCCTTCTGTCTAAATTAGAAACCGTTGTAAGACGGCGAGTTGCTTTAATCGTCAGAGCGTCGAACAAAATGCTTAGCGTCAAGTACTAGGGTCGATTTTATTGACTTGTTCCGATCCTCAGAATTTTTTATGTAGTTTCAAAATTTGAAACCATTATAATTGGAGGCAACGAGCTGGCAAAATCATTTGTGCGCCGAACAAAATGCATAGCGGAATTTCTTTCAGCCTTACATTCTGAGTTCAAAAAACGCTGAGGTTGACCTTGCACTTCATCCTTTCAGGGTCGATAAAATAAATACCAGTAAAGCAGTGGGGTCGTTGCAATCGACGTAATCCTCTACCCTGGAATTGTTTGTCTTATGCCAAAATTTGAAACCAGACGAATCCCCCTATTGGCCGAGTCCATCGTGAGAATCGCCTCGTCACTAACCTTTGAAAATCGACGAACTTGATATGGCTGGTGTGTCCTGGAGCTCCTGCCAACGAATTTTGAGTGAGGAATTGCGAATGAAAAGCCTTGCATCAAAATTTTATGCCTCGCTTGCTCACGGAAGATCAAAGGCAGCTACGACTGAATGCCTGTCGTGAACTGAAAGAACAGTTGGAAGTTGATCCAGACCTTTTTTCAAAGGTAATCACTGGTGACAAAATTTGGTGCTACAGAATTTGCAAATATGGAAGAGATGAAGAAAAAAAAAAAAACTACGGAGGCGTTAAAAGGCATCACTTCACAAGAGTTCCAGGACTGCTTCGAATAGTGGAAAACGCACCTGAACCGATGTATTGCTTCAAATGAAGAATACTTTGAAGGCGAAAAAAGTGTAAACATGTAAAACTATACTAATAAAATAATATTGCAAAAATTCCTGTTTCTTTTGGGTACCCCATCCACACTGTTTCTATTTTTGTAATTTGCCCATTCTGTATATTTGTAGCAGTGGAGGCGCAATGGCCCAGTGGTTAGGGCAGCGGACTCGCGGTCATAGGATGGCGGTTTCAATTCCCAGACCGGGCGTTGTGAGTGTTTATTGAGCAAAATCACCTAAAGCTCCACGAGGCTCCGGCAGGGGATGGTGGCGAACTCTGCTGTACTCTTCCACCACAACATTCTCTCACTCTTACTTCCTGTTTCTGTTGTGCCTGTAATTCAAAGGGTCAGCCTTGTCACACTGTGTCACGCTGAATATCCCCGAGAACTATGTTAAGGGTACACGTGTCTGTGGCGTGCTCAGCCACTTGCACGTTAATTTCATGAGCAGGCTGTTCCGTTGATCGGATCAACTGGAACCATCGACGTCGTAAGCGACGGAGTGCCAACAACACATTTGTAGCAAATAAAAGGAACCAATCTTGAGAGCCAAGGGGAGTGGTGATGCTACCGAGGAAGGATCTGCGAAAGGCGGACGCTGTAGGTAACTTCAGACCCATACCTCTGCTAAAAATAGAGTTAAAATATTTGACAAAGATCCATACCAAGAGGATAGTGTTATCCGATACACGCATGATAATGCGATCATTGGCAGAAACGGTCACCTCATGCAATACATGATAAAGCTGGAACGCAAGAAGAACTGTGTCTGCACACGCAGTGTTGCTATCATGGTATTGGTTACTATGGAGATGAAGGTACCTTTCTTGCGGAAGAAAAAGATGCATAAATTTTTTCAATGTTTATCAGCGAAGGATGTAAACATCGTCGAGAAACCAAAATATTAGTATTTTTTGGAGGAATTCCTTTATGATATTTCTTATGTTCCTTTGGAAAACTGTAACCAACAATGCTATTGTTCACCGATTGCGAATGAGATTAAATAATAAAGTTCTAAATAAAATCAATAATATTATGAAGTCAGAGTTATGTGTGAAAATCAAGTAGGGATTCTGAAACGGAAGTGCTGATCCAAGAAGTGCTGATACATGCAGTGTTGAGCCTTGCTTTGATGAGCCAAATAATGCTGATCCTTGCAGTAGTGATCCACGCAATGCTGATCCATGCAGTGCTGAGCAATGCAGTGTTGAGCCATGCAGTGCTGAACTTTGCTGTGTTGAACCATGTAATGCTGACCAATGTAGTATTGAGCCATGCAGTGCTGATCTATGCAGTGTTGAGCCTTGCTGTGCTGATCCTTGCAGTGTTGAGCAATGCAGTGTTGAGTTATGCACTGCTGATAAGTGCAGTGCTGATCCGCTTAGTACTGATCCATGCATTGTTGAACAAAGCAGTGGTGAACCATATAGTGCCGAGCCTTGCTGTGCTGAGTCATGCAGTACTGAGCCATACAGTGTGAGACTTGATAAACCGAGTACCAAATACTTTAAATTTGCTTATAATAATTACATAGAATAATAAATGGAGAGAAAGGTGAAAATATATCACATCTGATAAAGGAATGTAGTAAAGTGGTCCCGCGAGTCGAGAAGTACTAGACAAACATCCATCCGACCGTCCGACCGTCCATCTAGCCATCTTTTCCGCCCACAACTCCTGGGATACAGTCCTCAGGCATCTCTTCCATAGTCTTATCAGAAACAACCTAGCGTATGATTCTCGCTTCGGGTGCCCAGAGAGGCCCCAAGTTCGAATTCCGCACGAATCCTAAATTATTTTTACAAATCCAGTCCAAATGCCAACTTGATGCCTGATGCAAATAAAACCGCCGAGAGCTGCAATATGAAAAGGGTTCGAAAGAAGACTTGAAAAGAAAGTTGTTGTATGTATTACTTTCAAATTTTGGCACAAGGCCAGCAATACATACAAGCATACATGCATGTATGCTTGTATGTATGTATGCATGTATGGATGGATGGATGGATGCATGCATGCATGCATACATGCATGTATTTATATGTGTGTATGGATAGATGGATGAATGGATGAATGGATGGATAAATGCATGTTTGTATATACATATGCATGTATATATATGCATGAAAGATATTTTTAAAAATTACAGTTGTATATTTGCAACAGTAGTTTCTGATCTAATAATTATTTTATAAATCATCCCTGTCTATTTTCATTGCTTACAACCTTGTGTACTGGAGTAATAATCTAAGTGGTTCGTGGATCATTTGGGGTCTATTTCTAGCAGACTAGTGTTGAAATCATTCAGCACCCTTATTTTAATTTTTACATACACACATATACATGCTATTGGGAAATCTTTCAATTTAATGTAAGACAGCTTTTACTGGGTTGTTTCACATGAAATGTCGCATTTTTAATTACTTGTTATTTCAGTCATTTAAAAAAATTCAATTATGTATACCTTGCATTTAATCTTGACTCTTTTTCTTTCCCAGCAATATTGGTATACTAAATTCGTACCCACAGACCTTGTGAAAATGATAACAACCAAACTATGTTGAGTGATTTTTTCGTATTAGTACAAACTGGGTCACGGAATATCAGGCGGGCCTTTGGTAATGGTTTTGTCGACATCAGAACTGTTCAAAGATGGTTCCAAAGCTCTCGTTCAGGAGATGATAGCCTTGAAAATAAACCAAGGGGTAGGCCAAAATCAGTTATTTGGCATGATGGATTAAATGCTTTGGTTGAACAAAATCCGAGAACAAAGGTTCGAAAACTTTCATCAGAACTCCAAACACCTCGCACAACTGTTTTTGGACACCTGTAAAAAAATTGGGTGAGTCAAGAAAACGGATAGTCAAAAAAATCAGACGCCTTGAAGTATGCTCCTTATTGCTTTCTCGACTGGAAAAAGACTATTTTTGCATCAAATCATTACTTGCGATGAGAAATGGATACTTTTTAACAACAAAACAGGACAGTGATTAGATGCAGGAGAGTCACCTAAACACTAGCCAAACCCACCATTGCACCCTAAAAAGTTAGTGGTCACTGTATGGCGGTCTGCGAAGGGAGTTATTTATTATTCATTTTGGCAACAAGGAAAAGCGGGAACAGCAACATTGTATTGCCAGGAAATTGATTGTACGCATGAGAATTTGAAAAAGAAGTAACCCACGCTAGTGAATAGAGATGGCCCAATTTTGCTCTACTACAATGCACGTCCTCACGCTCCTCAAGCCATGGTCCAAAAGTTGCAAAGCCTGAATTATGAGATTTTGCAACATCCTCCATATTCCTCTGATATCTCTCCTACTGATCATCACTTATTTAAGCATTTTGAACTTTTCATAAGCAATAAAACATTCTAAATAGAGAAGAGGTAATTGAAGCATTCGGACAGTTTATCACAGCAAAGATGAATTTTTTTTTTTTAAGATGGAACATATGACATAGAGAAACGTTGGATAAATGTCATAAATGAACATTGATCATACTTTGATTAAATAAATCAGTTCTCTAACACTTCTGAAACATTTTATTGTTACCTTTCAAATACAACATTTCATATGATACAAACTAATATTATAACATAAAAAAACAAGCATTAACACTCACAAACACATGAGCACGCACCCGCTCAAGCACGCGCACACACATGGATACACATACACACACGTACACACACACCAATGAAGACAGCATTCCACGTTCAGTAAATTTCTGTGACATTTGTTAATACTGTAATATTTCTAAGTATATCACAAGGGGCTCAACTTGGATATCTATGCCAGTGTCAGGGAGTACGATTAAAAAAGTGAAAGGATGGAGTACAGTTCGAGTGTGAAAAAAAATGTGGATTTATTTTACGCTACCGATGTAAGGGAGATAATTTCCCGAAGGGAAGTAACTCTTACAATTACAACCTCAGTTTTTTTATAATGCTTCTGCCCCTTAATAGTATTTGAGTTATAAATTTTAATGCGCGCGTGTATGTGTGTGTGTGTGTGTGCATATGTACATATTTACATACGTGTATAGGCATGTATGTCAATGTATGCATATGCGTATGTATATATAAATATGTATGTGCTTGTATGTATTGAGTCTGTATGTATGCGTCTATGTATGTATATGTCTATTTGTATGTACGTAGGTATATATGTACGTTCGTATGTATGTATGTATGTATGTATGTATGTATGCGTATGTGTGTATGAGTATGTATGTATGTATGTGTGTGTATGTGTGTATGAGTATGTATGTATGTATGTATGTATGTATGTATGTATGTATTAAAGACCTGTGATATGCAGGACACTGACTGGGAGAACAATGCCTGTCATCGCCACGGATGGAAGAAGCAGGTTAAGGAGGGGATCGACACTTTTGAGAGAGCACGTATCCAGCATGAAGAACTTAAGCGAGCTGCACGAAAGCGCACGGCTCATATAGTGAATGGGGAAAGCTTGGTCTGCAATGTTTGCAGTCGTGTCTGCTTGTCAAGAGCAGGGCTCATTAGCCACCAACGGAGCCGCAAATGCAAAATATAAGTTAGTCCTAGAGCACACAATGTTCCTGAAGGTCGGCAATGGTCTTCCTCGGTCACGAGTGGATGGCCATCATCATGTATGTATGTATGTATGTATGTATGTATGTATGTATGTGTATGGCTAGATGGATGTATATAAATTTCCTTTACCCCGAACATTCTAGAGTGAGGTTTCCTCATCTATTTCCCAAAAGTTTGGCCTTCTCCATTATATTCTTGACGCAGTCCTTATACCTTTCTTTCGGTTTGTGCGCTGGTGTTTTACCCTGGATTAACTCACCATACAGAAATTGCTTAGAGATCCGATCACCTTTCAGCTAGACCACATGACCAATCTATCGTTATCGATGCGAAAATAATAGAAAATCTATACTAGTAGAGTAACTGAGTTTGAGCACTTCAATATCACTTACTCGTACATATATTTGCTATCGGATACCTATATACGGCAGAGAAATTCCTGTCTATTCATATATCTCCGGTAACTAACCTAGGCCTCACATGCACATAACAAAGAAGACAAATATTGTAGACCTTCAACTTTGACTCAATTGAAATTCCATGCTGAGACCATAAACGTCTATTCAATTTTCTGAATAAATCACTGACTTTCTTTGATACAGTGAGCAATTTCATTATCAAGAGTATTTGTCGTGTTCACAATACTGCATAAATATAAGGGTTTGTCCACAGCCTGCAATTTCTGTTCATATACATAAATGTTTGACTCGAAGAAGATTGGTGCTGATTGGTAAATTATCAGGTTAATTGTTAGACCCAGTGCACTGTATGCCGTCGAGAAGTCCACGAAGTGATGAATGTCATTCTGGAAGTAAGCAACAAGAACACAGTCGTCGACATTCAGGAATTCGGATATTATTGATGAGGGAATTCGAACGAAGTCGCATCACACATAATCAACCCATTAAAGCTGTTCAAAAGGGTCTTGATGTGAACTTACTTGAGTATGTGGGTGTGCGGCCCAGTTTAACATGTAACGAGTGTGATTGTGTCTGTCTGGGTAAAGCAGGTCCAAAAATTACTCAGAGAAATCGCACATACACGCAGAGTATTTGTTAACTGTGCATCATATGAGATTTCTCCTTGAAATGAGTTCGGAAAAGAATACGCGCCAGGAAGCGGAGTGCAAGACCATATAAAGGTTCACCAAAACAATATTGTAACACCTACTGCAAGAGGTGCCCATCATTGCCATACCTGTACGAAAGAGTATAAGTCTCTAGCAGGATACAAAAGCCACATCTGTGTTGTTCATGTTGAAGAGGACAATCAAGCGAAAGCATAATCGAAATCGAATTGCAGCTATGTATGTATGTATGTATGTATGTATGTATGTATGCATGTATGTATGTATGTGATTATTCAGTTTTATTTCAAGATTTCCTGCCAATAGAGAAAGAGCCGGTTTCTAACCTAGATCCAAGGCTCCTTCATTGGAATTCCAACATCAACAACAGGGTATTTTTGTATGTATGTTTAGTAGAAAGTGGGTTATACATCTTTAGATTGTATACCTGACTTTCTACTATAAAATTAAAGAAATAGACGGAACGCTGAACTCCAGACTAAACAACTTAAACAACATTTATTTACTTGGTAAAACATACATATCTTTAGTTATACATCTTTAGAGGTGAGAATAACGAGCTGTCGAGTATAAGACCGAAAGATGTAGAGACAGCTTTAAAACACACGTCCTTGCTCAATCGCTGGCCAGCGTGAAAGAGAATGAATTGAGCGGGAAACGCTTGCTTGTTTAATTTTACGCATGCGTAAGACTACGCATGCGCAGGTGTTACTACAGAGCTCCCTCGCCAGAGCGGAAACGCACGATAAATAAAATCTGTTAGAACGCCTGAGGCAGGATGGCCACTGAAAAACCACCCACAAGATGTGGTACAAACACACACAAAGAAAATTCAAAGAAATGAAATGTACACTTGTGAAATACATGCATGCAACGTATAAATGAAATGACAATGACAAAACAACCGTGATGACAACTGTCCAGGAATACTGGAATCACGCGATGTAAAAGTCTGAGAGTTTGTTTTCCCTGAAAGGAAAGAAAATGTATGAGTGCACAAGTGTGTGTGTGAGAAAAAACACAGAACATGCAATGTATAAATGAAATGACAAAACAACCGTGATGACAACTGTCCAGGAAACTGGAATCACGAGATGTAAAAGTCTGAGAGTTTGTTTTCCCTGAAAGGAAAGAAAATGTATGAGTGCACAAGTGTGTGTGTGAGAAAAAAAACACAGAACAAGTGAAAGTGTCTGTAGTATAGACTGCGAAAAATCCCAAAACACCGAGATAGAGTACATTGATGAAAACGTCGGCGCAGGAACTGCTATAGCTGTGTTCTGTATGTGTGGTGGTATTGATGTTGACAGTGGTAATGATTCGGTTGAAACTTGGCGACGTCGGGGGGAATGCTTGTAATTGATAGTAGTAATTGTTGTCGTCACGGTGGTAATCTTGGTTGGCGCACGACGCTGGTTGCGAAAAGGCTGTTTGGTGATGAGTGTTTGAATAGGTACGCTTTTACAGAACGATCGACAGACACAATTTCTGCACGACCATTAGCGAAAACCTCGAAGAAAAAATTTTCTTAACCCAAGATGAAAGAACGACCGTGCGAAATGAACAACAAGAGTTATTGTGTGGCATAAAAGATGTATGTGTAATGTGAGAGTGTGAAATGCGACATATACAAACATAAAAAGCAGGCCGTAAATCCTGTCTGTTTTTCGTGAGTGGAAAAAATCCACTCTAACAGAGACGAGAATAAAAACCGCGCTTGTTGAGTCGTGTTGACTATGTTTGGAGATGTTGGTAATGAGTCAGTCTCCATGGCCGTATTTGTTCTTTAGTCGAGGTTCACCAGTTATAAGTTGGTAATCCGTAGTTCATGCTGCGTTTTTTCTTCGTCGGGGGTCACCACTTTAGTAGAAAGTGGGTTATACATCTTTAGATTGTATACCTGACTTTCTACTATAAAATTGAAGAAATTGACGGAACGCTGAACTCCAGACTAAACAACTCAAACAACATTTATTTAGGTGATAAACATACAAATCTTTAGTTATACATCTTTAGAGGTGAGAATAACGAGCTGTCGAGTATAAGACCGAAAGATGTAGGGACAGCTTTAAACATACGTCCATGCTCAATCGCTGGCCAGCGAGAAAGAGTATGAATTGAGCGGGAAACGCTTGCTTGTTTAATTTTACGCATGCGTAAGACTACGCATGCGCAGGCGTTACTACATATGTATATATATATATATATATATATATATATATATATATGTGCAGATTTGTATGTTTTGCTTTATGTATGTATTCTTATGCATATGCTTGCATATCTAAACATATTCATATATACTTAAATGGTAAACTTCTGAAAAGTTTTACAGATCTTTTACAGTTCCAGTGATGGATTGAATCTGTAGTCTTCAAATCAGCTTTCTCTTTTCTGGCTTTGAAAAGCCTAATTTCTCAAGATTGGTATTTAGGCAGTGTGTTATACATCCCAGTGCCCAAATATTTACAGGTATAAACCTGGACTTGTAATCTGGATAGAGTAACTGCAGATTTCTCAATAGTTCAGCATAGGTGTTCTCTTTTTCACTGACCTTCAACTTTATGTTACCATCTGCTGGGCAGCTAATTTCCACAACTGTGCACAATTTCTCTTCTCTATCTCAAATCATTATATCAGGTCTGTTGTGCTTACATTTTATTGAGGTATTCACTGGGACATTCCACTAGTATTCCTTTTTATTATGAGTGACTATGGCTTCTACAATATTGCGAGTTCTTATTTCTTTGTCCTCGGCTTTATCCTTCCGATGGATTTCCTTATAGGGTGTCCTAGCTACAACATCATGTCTCATCGGTAGATTATACAGTGATGACAATTTCGGACAACTGCTTATGATGTGGGTGATATCTTCAGTGTGAACTCCACAAAGTTTGCATCGGTTGTCACATTTTATTGATTTTTCCTACATCTCAATCCCTTTTGTGCATCAGATACTTGGTTGATATTTCCTGTTCCTGGATTGCAAACGCATACGTTTCAAAGTGGGAGGTAGTATTCCGGCTACTGGTCCATAATGAACTGCTTTGGTGATCGATGTTACTATCATCTCGGAGCTTTCTACTAACATATCCATGCATAATCTTCTGTTCGTATAGGCTCATCCGTTCATCTGATGATACGCTGCGGTAGAGTCATGCGACTTCTTTGAGCATGTGTTCTAGGTTATCAGACAAAGAGTGTTGCTCAAGGAGCTGCCTTCCAAGTCTTATGATGTTATCAGCCTCATGTATGCAAACTTGGTCAAGGGATGCACTTCGACACTTGGTGTATGTATGTATGTATGTATGTTTGTTTGTATTAGGGGTACCAAAAATTGCTGTATTTCCACGCACTTTCCTTTGCGTTGTTGCTTTTATTAAACTCATAAAACAAAATATGCCGAATCTGCTTCTTTGTCACTTCCACTATAGCTTTGAAAAAATCGAACTGCACTCTTCAAAACTTGCACTAAGAATAAGGACAAGGCAAAATTACTACCTGCTTTTATAGCAAGTTAATGCAGGTAGTTTATCCCGTCCCCATCCGACTTTTAGTTTATGCAATTGAAAAAACTGCATTATTTATGGGATTCCGATTGAATTTTCGTCTTCTCTTAGCCACTACAAGGTCAATTTCAGAGAGAGAGAGAGAGAGACAAGCACACCTATTCGATATTCTTTCCTGCCAGCAACTCGCTATGGTATTCTACGCCTAGTGCTTGTCTGAAAGTAATTTTTGTAGTTTGAATTCCTCCTTTTTTTCTCACTGTCATCGTGGAACATGGCAAAATGTTCAGAACCTTTTTCTTCGGTCGCAGATAACTTTATTGAACATTGTGTGCTCACAGTATGAGTTCGTTTGTTACGCATCTGAATAAAACCTTGAACACGAAGATGTTCACGCGCGGACACGAGTATTGCTGTCACTGCACCGGAGACATTTCACAGCCACTGGATTAATGACTCTGTCCAATTATTAAAGTGTTGACGCTTTCATTAGCGACTTCCCTCGCTCAATACATATCATTTTGTGTTTTCCTTCCACCATTGCTTGACAACCAGTGTTGGTTTGTTTGCGTCCTTGAACTTAGTGGTTTAGTCAACGAGGCTGATAAAAATACCGGTATTTTTTGTTTTGTTTATTGTTGTTGTTTTTCAAAAAGAAATGAGTACTAAGGATCGATTTGATCGATGAAACCTTTCAATGTGGTTTCAATTAAAGGATGGTTTCACTTGTAATAGGTGAAGAGAAATGAATAGCCTATGTCAACAATAAACGTAGGAAGCAGTGGCTATTGCCAACTGAAAATCCAGTTCCAATAGTCAAACCAGATCGATGTGGTTTCAATATGAAGATCTCCCCAATTGTTTTAAATCAAATTATTTTTATCCTCCTCAAAACGGATTCTATTATCCAATGTGGATTCCTTTCTTCTTCTAAGTGAGTAAGAAGTGAGTGATTTGAGGGATTTAGCTGCTATTTTTAGCAGGTTGAGTGACCACTGTGAGGTGCTCCTCGCTTAAATTGAGTTGAACGAGATAAGAAGTGTCGAATTTCATAGTTGTATTTTATCGTATACCCTTATTTATCTTTCTTTAAAATCTGGGTCAACGTTGCTTTGAATCCCAGTGAGGTCGATGAAAGTAAGGTCTCAGTCAAGGACTTGAGTGCCAAATTGTACGATTTTAGTTTTGCGCCTATCTTAAAGTCAATATGCCGAAGTTCAATGAAACGCTTTAACTAGAAGATTTGGTGTTTGTGAGGAGAAGGAGGGAAAAATAAAGAAATGTAGGCATACCTACACAAATGTGATGTGTGCCATTTTTTGTATGTACGAACCTACTATTTTCCTTCTTTTTTTCAATTAGGCGCAGGTGTGGCTGTGGGGTAAGAAGCTTGCTTCCCAGCCACTTGGTTCCGGGTTCAGTCCCACGGCGTGACACCTTGGGCATGTGCCTTCTACTATAGCCTCAAGCCGACCAAAGCCTTGTGAATGGATTTGGTAGACGGAAACTGAAAGAAGCCCGTCGTGTATATATGTGTGTAGGACCGAACGGCTTCATTTCCTTTCTCATTATATTCAATTCGTTTTGTTTTTTTGTCCCCACCTTGTGCTGTCCCCTCTGTGTACGGTTTCCATAGCCAATATCATAAAATTAAGAAGTTTCTTCCTAATTACATGGTTCGAAGTTCAGTCCCACTGCGTGCGACTTTAGGCAAGTGACTTCTACTATCGTCTCGGGCCGACCAAAGCCTTGTGAGTAGACCTGGTAAACAGGTTAAATTCTGATTTACACACTCTGAAAGGTATTTGTCGAAAATTTCATTAACAAATGCCCATTTTTCTGAAAGTTATGAGGAAACAAAGCCGCCTCGGGTGACTTTTCCGAAACTCATCTCCTCAGCCCCGGAAAACGTTTTTCACAAAAAATAATTCTGATAACATCGGAATCTACACTAACTGAAGCGTATTAATAGAAAATTTCATTAGAAAAATAGCCATTTTACTGGAAGTTATGAGAAAACCAAGTCGGTGATGGGGAGCACACTTGTGTAGATGTGCCAAAATGTAATAATGTAATAGACAGCACAGCAGAAACTGCAATACTGTAATCTTTCGGTAAATTATATTTCTCAGCCTGTGGCATTTGAGAGATACTGCTGAACCGGTAACGAGAAATTCTTTGACTTCGTGAATGTCCTATTTCACACTATGATATTTAGGAAAGTGCTTGGTTGTTTTAATGCCTCGCTTCCAAATCACCCACAGTAACCCCGCGAGTGTTTTGTGAATGTTTCAAAATCTTTTAGAGTTGAATACCACCAGATAAATAATTGAGAGGGTGTGCATGGTTCTAGTTTCATTATTGGTAACTGGGACACAATGAGTAATATTTACTGCATTTTTGACTCTGAGAAATAAATATTTTTTACAAATGTTCACTACCTTACAAAAATTATATCAGGTAAGCAGACGACCTTCTCAAAATGCATTAAAAACTCTATAACATATTCAGAACGTTATTTCAGAAAATTATCTCCGTTCTCTTTGAACATACAAAAGACAAATTTAGGTGGGGTAAAATGAGTAAGATAAAAAAAAGTAAATTTGAAAAAATTCATTCTTAGACATCAGAAAGATCAGAAATGTAACGAAAATTTCAAATATCTGGTACAAATGAAAGAAAGTCGTGAAAAAATGACACACGATATGAAATTAACGAAATGCGACTAAATCTAAAATCTCAACATAAAATATTCTCTATAGCTTCTTTATGAGCTGCTGGAGTGGCTTTCTTCCCTATTATTTAAAGAGAAGAAATTATTGAAATTAGTCATTACTTTTTTTGGCCCAATTTAGACATCATTTTTTGAAAATTGAAAATTTCCAAATTAGTCATTAGTATGGGAAAAAACAGACTTGGAATTCAACAGAGAAAAGAATTTTTATTGTTAAACACCAAAAATATTTTATTAGCCACCTCAATTACAATTGGATCAAAGTTGAAAAATTTCTTGAAAAAAATACCTGTCACCTAATTGTTTCAAACTCTCAACTCCGGTGACAACTATGCTGGCTATATTTTTATTCCCAAAAATGATGCAACCTTACAAAATGATGATGCAATACTTGTAATGTAATGGTTTCAAACAGGTAGAGAGAAAATGAAAAGAAATCAGAAATTACTCATTTTGCCCCATTAATCAATTCAGCCCCCCCCCCCCCCCCACCATCGTATTTGTTTTGTGCTGCTTTTGTTATTTGTTTTTTTTTTTCAATTTTTTTTTATTGTTTACTTTTGTAAATTATGTTCTTTGGACAAGGATAATAAATGACGTCTGAAACAATATTTAAAAACAAATTAGGACCCTGTTGTTAATTTATACGAATATATATAGTTTAATTCGTATGTGTCTATGTAGGTGTGTTTACGTCCGCTAGCTTTGTCTGGGTGTATTTTCGTACGCATATGTATATGCATCGCGTTATCTTTGTATATGTGTGTGTGTGTATGTGTGTGAGCATATCTGTTTGAGTGTGTGTGTGTGTGTGCGTGGGTGTGCGGGCATATGTGTGTGTGCGTGTGTGTATACGTGCTCGGAAGCGAGTGAATTCAAGGGAGCTCACTCCAATAAAACGATCGCCCAATTTAGTCGCCGATCAGAGCACATGTGAGAAACCACGTTGGTAATAGAACGAAGGGGGTTTCTCCGGCGATTTTACTTGTGTGTTAAGTTGAGATATTAATGTCACAATGTCTTGGTTATTTGGAATAAAGAAAGATCAACACATTCCGGAAGCACCACAGTTTCCTTTACCAATGCCACCTTCTTCAGGAGGTTCTGGTGGCAAAGGTAACGATGATTCTGCAAGTTCTTTGAATTCAAAAATGGAAGCCTACCGGTTTGATTCAGCTGCTTTGGAAAGAGCAGCAAAAGCTGCCAAAGACCTGGAATCTTCAAGTAAGAAAAATATTTATGCCTTTTCTTGAAATACTACAATCATATTTTCTGTTGTTTCTTTCATCATTTATGTTATTGATTAACAATTAATATTACAAATATATAATGAAGAGTGATGGGTATGTGTGTGTGATTGGACAAGGTTATATTTAATTAACAAATTTTTGTTATTTTGAATTAAAGGTAAAAACGAAATAACACGAAAAATAAATATAGTTGACATGTATCTGATTCATAGACAATGTTATTCTGATGACCCTCAAACTAGTTTCATTCGACCCTTTAGTCTAGAAAGCTTTTCGTGTCCTTCAATAAGTACATGCTAATCATATTATATACTCAGTATCTCATTATATATGAAATATTCAATATTTCTGAATGGTACATAGCACGTTACTTATTACTAGAAATATACCAGATCGAAAGCCAACTATTTGAATTATGTTACAAATTCGTCGTTTTTTTCTTTTTGTGACCTTGGCTACAAGTTGAACGTCTCATGTAATTTTCTCTCTCGGAATCGTTTATTACTAATATCTATATATTATTTGAATTTCAAATACAAAGAATTTATGTACATATATTACAGTTTTTTAGGGGGGGGGGGGTTCTTTTAGAAATAGAGAAATATTTAAGTACTTATTAATGACTTTTGTGTGGAAACTTACATAACTACAAGTATTAAACCGGCACCGGATCATGTGTCGTTTAGAAAACATGTTTGTGATTTGGGACTTTGAAACCAAAACTATTGAACTGTTTCTCGAAAAAGATCGATCGTATTATTTATTTAATTATAGAATTATATATATATTTCGATGTCCTTGTTTAAAATGTAGTTCTATTCAGCTGGTAAATTATGTTTTTAGGACAGTAATTTATAAATTCTAATTATTTGAGGAATGTTATTATGAAAATATGATTTAGCTTAATAACGTAAATATATTATCAAATCATTAAGTATTTTTTTAGAATCAAATATAGATGTCTGATCTTCTATTCACATTGAATTTTTTTTTAATTGCTATTTTAATAATTTACAAGATACTAACAGTTGATGCAGAGAGACAAAAGTACCCCCAATTAATACTTCGGAATTGATTGTAGTAACATTTCTTCAAATTACATGCTACTGTCTTAAAAAGAGAACAGTTATCGGATTCTAAACAACTAGAATTTTGATTCAATAGTGTAATAACCTATCATAGCATTCGTCTTTTACACAGTGTTTCCATGTTCTGCTGCGAACAGCAGACTTTTCGGAACTTGGATTAAGACTCTTCTGATATGCGTTTAGCTTTACTTTCCTTAAAGATGAAATAAAATCTAAAGCGAAATGGATGGGACATTTCAAGTGTAGGGTTTCTGATAGAATGGATGTTACATTTATATTTAGGATTATAAAAGGGTCACGCCACATTTTAAGCACATCCCTCACATTCAAGTGCTTAACAACAGCTGTGATAAAGATTTTTGTAAAGTTACGAATAGGCATTTTGAGAGACTCATTTACAAAACTAGTTTTTAAACCTCACACAGTTATGGGGCCACCAGAATAAAGGTAGTAATCAAAGGGGTCTGTAGGTAAAAAATGGTTGAGAACCATTCCTTTATTTTAACTTCAATGGTGTGGCAAGTAGAGACTTGTATATATGAGCAGCTGCTTGTCTTTCTGAAAAGATGATTCTCCAGCCTCCACACAAATGTACAGATGCATTTGTAAAATTGAGCAAAGAAGAGTCTACATAATCGGTGCCCCATGTTATGTTTAGATCTCATGACATTATTGTCTCAGACCATTTATCTGGCAACCTTGGGGACCTGAAGTGTACCAGAATTCTGGATTTTCTAGTTTTCTGGAAACGGTCTAAATATATACTTAAAATATAAAATAAACTATGAAAAGTAAAAAGCTAACTAGTATTTAACTGATTCAGATTAATACACTTCTAGAACAGGGTCTGATATTAATCCAATTGAAATTCTTGTAATATATCATATTATACAATATGTTTATTGGATGAAAATTAAATGAATAAAAGTGAAAAACATGATTTTATTTAACAGATACATATACAAATTTATACAGAACAGCAGAATATGTCAATTCACATGAAAAAGTAAAGAACAAAACTATTTTTAACACTCCATATGCAAAATTAACCAACTTCAAAAACAGGGTCTGTTTACTCAATTCAAGGTATTGCACAGTTCTGCACAGCATTCCCAAATTTCTGAAAGCCTGATAACAGACTCAATATTGTATTTAGGTTGTTGGAGCATTTAGTTACTCCATAACATGAGCAGTCTATAGCCATTTAGTATCATTTTGTCTTCAAGTATTTCACGTTTTGTCATCCAATGACATATTACATAATTAATTTTTGGTTTTTATATCTGTATCCATTTTTATTTTTCTAGAATTCTCAAGGGAAGCTTTGGATTTGACTAAAATGCAAGAAGCAACGTTGCAAGCAAAGTACCAGAAAGAAATAAAGGTATACCCATTGCTTCTATAATAGTTATGTTACATCACTCTTGTGCTAAAGCTGAAAGCTACTTTATTTGTGTAGCGAAGGTGAATGTATGGTACAGCTGTATGTTTTTAGTTAGTGTTATTATAAGAGAAGATTGAATGTGTTCTGATGTTGTCTAGCCCTAGGTCAGTGCTGAGCCAGCATACTTATGTTTAAAAGGCATTTCAACTATGACAATCACATCTGTTTGTATATCTAGGACTACATTACCCAATGTGTCTTCTTTTTTTATTTTTCAAAGATAGTAAAGTGTGTTTTGAGGGAAATCTGGTTACAATTTTTAACAGTTTTGGTGACCAACTAGAGGCTCTTTTGAGTTTCATAAACCAAATGTATAGCAACTGTTTTGTGTCTACTTTTAATTTATAAACAAAACACAGATCAGGTCAACCAAGAAAAGGAATCCCTCCCATTCCATTGAACAGACTTGTCTTGCTCTGCATGTTTCTTGGTGACTTCACCAGTGCTGGTGTCACAAAAAACAAAAATCACCAAGCATCCTCTGTAATGTGGTTGGCATTAGGATGGGCATCCAGTCTTCAAAACCATGTGAAAACGGACATTGGAGCTTGATGCAGATTTCCAATTTATGCTAACATAGGAGTCATGTTAAATGGCGATGTTGGTGTGTGTTGGAGAAGCAAGTACACAGACATAGACAGTATATACTGGGTGCAAGCATGGTTGTGAGGTTAGAAGCTTGCTTCCCAAATATGTGGTCTCAGATTCAACCCCATATATTATTTAAAATAGTTCTTCAAGTTTCACAGGCTCTTAATGTGAACCCAACTCCTTCAGGAGTTGTTTGGTATTCTATAGCCTGAAGGAGTTGGGCTCCTATTAGGAGCCTGCAAAACTTGAAGTGGCACAGAACAAAATCAAACTATTAAATGATACATGTAACTCCTTCTAAAAGTGTTGAGTGCTCCCTTCTTTCATTTGTCCACTCACTCGTGTATATATATATATATATATATATATATATATATCATCATCATCATCATCATTTAATGTCTGTTGACTATGCTGGCTTGGGTTGGACAGTTTGACCAGGGCTAGAGAGCTGCACCAGACTCCAGTCTGATTTGGCATGTTTTTTTCAGCTGGATGATTTTATGAGGTATTTCTATCAGGTCACCTATGTGTTGTGTTACTGGTAAAAATGTAGAACCGGTACAACCTGAGACATTCAGATTAAAACCAAAAAAATTAATATTTTCTTAAAGAAAAACAAAAAATCTCAAAAGGGGAGGTGTTATGGAGGACACCCCCAGTGAAAAGTGGGCAGTCACATCAGATGATAAAGTACATCATGATGATGCGAGACAGTTTAGTATCGAGTAAGGCACAACACAGACATACAAACCAAATCTCTAGACGGATGCTTCTGCCACCTCTAACTTACTCATTAACAAACAAAACAAAGTATAATTTCTTTTAGGAAGTTTCCTTCTCAACCACATGGTCTCTGGTTCAGTTTCACTATGTATCACCTTGGGTAAGTGGCTTCTACTATAGCCCTGGGTCAACCAAAGCTTTGTGAGTGGATTTGCTAGACAGAAACTGAAAGAAACCCATTGTGTGTGTTTGTGTTTGTCCCACACCACAGCTTGACAACTAGTGTTGGTTTGTTTAGATCCATGTAATTTAGCAGTTTGGTAAATAAGACTGATAGAATAAGTACTTGGGTTGACTAAAATTCTTCAAGGTGGTACCCCAGCATGGCCACAGTCTAATGTCTGAAACAAGCAAAAGATATATGATAAACATATTTATGTAATACTATTCTATATTTTTAAGATGAGGAATTATGTATGTTATTGACAATGGACTGACAGATGTCCTCACCGTGTTTGCTGTTACCATAACGTTTCAGCTGATGTACTCTCCAGCCTTCATCAGGTGTTCTGATGGAATTTCAAACCCAACCCTTTATTTGACAAATGGGGTACACTGTTCTCATTCTTAAGGTATTCTTTTTGGCTGATGTTATTTTTTTCTATTGATTTTATTTCCCAAGTCCCTGCCTGGGATTAAAATCAGAATCTGAGGGTTAGGCTACTAACTGTTGGATTCTGAGTTCAATCCCAGGCAAGGACTTGGTGAAATAATATCTAAAGAAAAAAATAACATCAGCAAAAAAAGAATATCTTAGGAATGAGAACAGAGTACCCCATTAGTCAAATAAAGGGTTGGGTTCAAAATTTCATCAGGACACCTGATGAAGGCTGGTGAGTACATCAGCTGAAACGTTATGGTAACAGCAAACACGGTGAGGACACCTGTCCATCCACTATAAATAATGTATATTTATGTAATCCACAATGTAATTTTTTCTTAATTAAAAAAAATTTTTTGCTACTTTTTCTCTTTTTTTTTTTTTTGCCCTTGAAGTTGCTTGTTGGGAATGTATTATCACCTGTTACAATTAATTTGAGTCAAAGAAGCCTCTAAGTGATCTAGCTTGCCAGAAATAATAGCCAAATTTCCCTCACATTACTCCCTACTCACTTAAAAATGATAATAAAAAACAATACATCAGAGAATGTAGTCTCTGATTTAGAAAGAGATTGGATGGTCATGGTTGGGAAACATTTGATCATAGATTTGTTTGATCAGAGTTGTCCTGAGGTTAAACATCTCTGACAACAGCTAGAATCTAATAATCACCTAATTCAGAAAAATGTTATTGTTCATGTCACATAGTTGAATGGTTTTGTTTTTTTTTTCTTCATATTTCAATGATTTTTTTCTCAGGAATATGAAGCTCACGTTGCCCAACAGAAGATTGAAGAACAGAGAGTTATACAAGAAGAAAAGAGAAAATCAATGGCTGAAGAAACTCGTCAGTATCAGCAAAGAGCACAATACCAGGACCAGTTAGCTCGTAAACGTTATGATGAACAACTAGCTCAGCAGGTAAACTGTTAATCTCTTTTAACCCTTTTGTTACTCTGTACTTCATTGAAATACATCCTCTTTATTTCAAGTAATTTAAAAAATAATCACAAATGTAATAAAAATAACTTTAGCATTTAAATCTGCCATTGCCAGTGCCGCCTGACTTGCTCCCATGCTGGTTGCATGTAAAAAGCACCATTCGAGTGTGGCTGATGCCAGTGCCGCCTGACTGGTTCCTGTGCTGGTTGCATGTAAAAAGTACCATTCAAGCATGGCTGATGCCAGTACCCACTGACTGGTCCCTGTACCGGTGGCATGTAAAAAGCACTATCCGAACGTGTTCAGTGCCAGGCTCGCCTGGCTGTCTCCCATGCTGGTGGCACGTAAAAATCATCCACTACATTCTCGGAGTGGTTGGCGTTATTCAAACAACCCGTTTCTCTTCGTTTAAACATTTCTGGCTTTGTGCCTAAGTTAGGAATCAACATTTTTCTAATGACATTTAACGTCCTATTAGTGAGATTCATTGTGTCAAGCCAAAAGAAATGAATGGCAAAATCTACAACAGTTGGATGTGACTTCAGAACAGGGAGTTGCTGAACCTAGAAACATTAGAAAAGGATCTAGGGAAACATTCTCTGGTATCCACCATTGCTTTTTGTTTTAATCCCTTAACATTTAACCCTTTTGTTACCATATTCCTGCTGAGCTGCTCTGTGTTTCTTTGCTTGCTTACAACCATCACATAATATCAAGACAGACACACACACACACTGCAGAGTGGTTGGTGTCAGGAAGGGCATCCAGCCATAAAATCCCTGTCAAAGCAGACACATTAGCCTGGGGTAGTTTTTCTACCTGGCCAGCTCCTGTCAACCATCCTATCCATACATGCATGGAAGATAGATGTTAAATGATGATGATATATATTTATATATATGTGTGTGTGTGTATGTGTATGTATATATTATAACATTCTTTTCTAATCTATTCTCAGGCAAGAATGAATGAAGAAAATCTGAAAAAACAAGAAGAGTCTACAGCCAGACAGGAAGCACTTAAGAAAGGTAACTAATATTGTATCCGTGTGTTGGTGAGACATAGCCTCTGGGTAGGTTTTTCAGGTGGTACTGACCAAGACAAAACCTAAAAACACAAATTATTTGATATAAAAAGTAAATGATTTCCAACTCATTATAAAGATACTAATTTAATACATGAAATTTAATTTATAATTCAGTAAATGCACACACACATATATATATATATATACACACACACACACACAATGTCGCCTTCCTGGCACGTGAAAAGACATTCGAGCAAGTTCATTGCCAGTACCGCTGGACTGGCCTTCGTGCCGGTGGCACGTAAAAGCACCCACTACACTCTCAGAGTGGTTGGCGTTAGGAAGGGCATCCAGCTGTAGAAACTCTGCCAAATCAGATTGGAGCCTGGTCTAGCCATCTGGCTCACCAGTACTCAGTCAAATCGTCCAACCCATGCTAGCATGGAAAGCGCACGTTAAACGATGATGGTGATGATGATATTAGGAGTACTCTTAGACTGGGCCAGACATGCATGGCTATGATCTCGCTTTAGTTGCCGGGTCTTCTCAATCACAGCTTGTCTCCAAGGGTCTCGGTCTCCTGTCATTGCCTCTGTGATGCCCTGATGCGTTGGGTGATATGATATGCTTGAGAAGACCTGTTGAGTTAAGTAAAACCAATATTGTAGCTGTGGCCAGTGTCCCCTGACTGGCTCCCATGCTGGGGGCACATAAAAATTCCTTTTCTCATACTTTAACTTCCTCATCTCATAGCATGCTTCCCTCTTTACTGTAGCCCCACTCACTTGAACAGCGTCTTAGTCTTTCTGGCAGCATGGTGACCTCAGTAGTGCTGGTGCTATGAAAAAAGCACAAAGTGCACATTGGGTAAAATTGTTGGCATTAGGAAGTGCATCCACCATAGAAACCATGCCAAAGCAGGTATTGGGCATGAATCAGTTGTCAGACCTATCAGATCCTGTCAAGATATCCAACCCATGCCAGCATGCAACAAGGCCAATAATGGTGATGACTAATGTGTGACCATGTTGTACCCATATTCCAGGGTTTTGTTCCTAAACACATTAAATTGTCATAAAAGCAAAATAATTCCTGCCTTTCAGTGTCTTGCTGGTCTTTACAGTGTAAGGACTTTGCACATGTGTGTTACATTGTTTGTGTTGTGTTATCCTCTTCATCATCATTATCATTTAGTGTCTGTCTTCTATGCTGACATGGGTTGAACAGTTTGACAGAAACTGGTAAACTAGAGGACTGTGCCCAACTCCACTGTATGCTTTGGCATAGTTTTTCAGTTGGATGCCCTTCTTCACACCAACAGTGTGATTGAGTTAATTTTTAGAGACATTTTATTTCATGTGATCATCATCAACATTTAATGACTGCTTTCCATGCTGGCATTAATAAGAATAAGAATAACGAGCACTCAGAGAGTGCAAACCTCCGCCAGGGCAACACCAACGTCCTCTCAACGATTAGCCAGAGGTGATTTTTAAAATGAGAATATCTGAAATAAACTTGACTGTTCTTACAAATGAGAATACTAAAAATGAACCCAACCGCTCTGAAAAATTAAGTAAAAAAACACTAAAAATAATCCAGAATCCTTGTCCAGTACTGGATCAATCCCAAAATCTTATCAGTTCGTGCCAGTCATGAGGCCAAACATCTCTGAAAGTTTCATCCGAATCCATCCAGTGGTTCTTGAAATATCTTGTCCACAGACAAACAAACAAACATGACTGAAAACAATATCTCTGCCTTCACTAAGGCGCAGGTGATAATGGTTTCAAATTTTGGCACAGGGCCAGCAATTTTGTGACAGGGGTATGTTGATTACATCAAACTTAGTGCTCAACTGGTGCTTATTTTATCGACCCCAAAAGTAGGAAAGACAAAGTTGACCTTGGCAGAATTTGATCTTTGGATGTAAGGACGGATAAAATGCTGCTAAGCATCTTGCCCAGCATGCTAACAATTCTGCCAGCTCACCATCTTAATAATAATAATCCTTTCTGCTATAAGCACAAAACCTGAAATTTTGTGATAGGGGGTCAGTTGATTAGATCAATCCCAGTATGCAACTAGTACTTATTTTATCAACCTCGAAAGGATGAAAGGCAAAGTAGACTTTGGCGGAATTTGAACTCAGAACATAAAGACAGACAAAATGCTGCTAAGTATTTCGCCCAGTGTGCTAACAATTCTGCCAACTCACCGCCTTAGTAATAATAATAATCCTTTCTACTGGAAGCACAAGGCCTCGAATTTGGGAGAAGGGGTTAAGTCAATTACATCAACCCCAGTGTGTAACTGGTACTTATTTAATCGACCCTGAAAGGATGGAGGACAAAGTCGACCTTGACGGAATTTGAACTCAAAACATTGCAGCAAATGAAATACCGCTAAGCATTTCACCTGGTATGCTAACAATTCTGCCACCTTGCCGCCTTAATAATAATAATAATAATAATAATAATGAATGTGTGTTTGTGTAAAAAAACAGCTGCATAAAAAATACAAATGTGTGTATCAAACCTGCGTGTATAAAGGGGTTTCTGCTTGATTACATATGTACATAGGTACAACTCACTTAACTATCATTATTCCTGTAGCTGTACACACAATTATTTTCTTTTATGTACATTTTTTCTTACTCTTCCATTTTAAATTTCAAAATTCCTGTTCATTTTATAACTATTTTCTTCAGCCACTGTTGAGCATGAAGCTGATGTCCTTCACAAACACAAAATGATGAGGTTGAGGGCCAAGATCCAAGAAAAGGCCAAAGTAGATCGAGAAAACTGGGATCTCATTCAGAAAGAGATCAAGTTGAAGGGAGCTGAGCATCGAGAAACTATACTGAAATCTATTGAGTAAGTTTCTGTTTATGTGTTTGTAAGTTGGTATTTATTATTATTTCACACATGGTCAGCATCATCATCATCATCATCACATCCACTTTTGCAAGAAGCCTGTTATGTGTGTTTATGTATGTGTTTGTGTTTGTGCCTCCTTGTCTTGGCATTGTGTGATAGTTGTAAACAAGTGTCACTGTCATACAGGCAATGTCATTTATTTCCAATATTCTGTAAGAATATGTCTGACCACAGGGAAATATTACCTTGCTTGGAAACAAGTGAGAGTTGGTAACAGGAATGTTCCCAACCTCATCTCAAATAAACCCCATCTGATCCATGCAAGCATGGAAAAGTGGATGTTAAATCTTGGTAATAATGATGCACCTTTTTTCTTTATTAGTATGTTTCTATTACTACAAGCAATATTTTGTAACACATTTCTCTCTTTCTGTTTTGCAACAAAGAACTGCTGGTGATGTTCTTGGAACTGGTTTCATGGCTTTTATTAAAGACTGGGACAGAGTTTCTGCTACAGTAAGGAATAGATTTTTTTTTTTTTTACATTTTCTTTCTCAAATGTATTTGTTTTGTTTCTTTCTTTTGTGACCGAGACAAAAAGTCAATTAGTTAAGGGCTTGCATAAGAAATATTTTCAGATTATCTTAATACCACCACCATCACCAACCACAACATATCAGTATTTAAACAGAAGCATACACTGAGCTGAGTCTATGGATAGAGAAGTGGCCAACTAACCAAGGATTGACTGGTTTATATCCTGTCACCACCACAGAGTTTTGTTTATGATCAGAACACTTAACTTCAAAGTAACCCAGTTCATCTGGCTACAAATAAGTACCGCAGTTTATATATAATTCACTGCTTTAACCCTTTTGTTACCAACCCAGCTGCAGCCAACTGAAAATTTTTTTTGGCTCAAATGATCGACCTGGTCAAAGCCAGTCGAGTGAGCCCATTTATGTTTAAATGTGAATTTAAGTACAAATCTCATTAGTACATTTGTGAAAACACATGATTTCACTTTGTAAATAGTCAAGTTACAGTTTCTGACATTGACGTGATATCTGAGCTGTGTGAATTTTGGGAGAAAATTTTTTCCACATTTTTCTTTGGCTTTTTTTTTTTTTTTTTTTTTTTCTTCAACTTTTAAAATGGATAACAGTTTCATGCTATCAAGCAGTGATACTGAATTTGAGGGCTTTTCAACAGATGATATGGAGAAATCAAGCAAATGTATGCTTGTAAAGCTTGTTTGAAGTGATCACTACGGAAACCAACCATTACGCAGAAAGTAATCAAATTGAGAAAAAAGATAGCTTGTGGTTTACATGTATTTACCTGTAATTAGAGTCACTTTAAGACAAAAGTTATGCACTAGAATTGATTAAGAATTTTTTCTTCAATTGTGTTCTAAAAATCACATTAATATGTCAGTAAATAAAATAGTTACAGTTGTTTAATGAAACCAGTCTAAATTCGTGATGATTTTAGAATTTAATTGAAACTCATAAGGGGTATGTTTTACTTAGAAATATAGTAATGAAAGGGTTAAGTAGTGACAAACACCATTAAACTGGTAAGGGGTTTTCTTGGGGAGCAGTATTTAGTCTAACTTCTCTCATCTTGAAAAATCCAAACCATTCTAGTTTCCAAAATAAGATATTTCCTCAAAGCTGAAAATGCTTTGACAGAAAATCAGAAACGAATAAGACTGCTTGTGTGATGATGACACTCATTTGCAACTCTTGTGCAATGTCAGGGGGACACACACATGTGCATGCACATGCGTTCACACACACACACACGCGTGTGTATGTATATCTGTGTGGTGGACCAGGTGGCTACACCAGGCTCCAATCTGATTTGACAGAGTTTCTACAGCTGGATGCTCTTCTTAATGCCAACCACTCCAAGAGTGTAGTGGGTGCTTCAGCTATATCAACACAAAATGAATGCCATTGCAGCAGTGACTCATGAGAATATCAGATGTTTCACCTTTCTTGGAACTTGTCAATGATATACCCATTTGTTACATTGCTTGAGGGAGAGATAACTACATCAGCTCCACTAAGCTGGTATTCAGAGCTGAATAAACTGAAGCAGTGTGAAATGAAATAACTTGTTTGAGAATACATACACCACTCAGTCAAGGATTATCATTTTTTTTTTTTTATACTTAAAAATGAATTCTACTCTTTATATCTGTTGATATCTTCATTACAATATTAATTTTAAATGAATGCATATCTCTATTTCTAGGTAGCTGGTTTGACAATGTTGGCTGTTGGAGTATACACAGCAAAATATGGTACCAATGTAGCAGCTAATTACATACAAGCTAGGTTAGGGAAGCCGTCACTGATTCGAGAAACATCTCGATTTTCATTAACAGAAACTATAAAACATCCTGTTAAGGTAAGGATCCTTATCAGTTAGTGACCTTTAATTAACCATATATATCATCATCATCATCATCGTCATCGTTTAACGTCTGCTTTCCATGCTAGCATGGGTTGGACGATTTGACTGAGGACTGGTGAAACCAGATGGCTACACCAGGCTCCAATCTGATTTGGCAGAGTTTCTACAGCTGGATGCCCTTCCTAACGCCAACCACTCCGAGAGTGTAGTGGTGTATTTTATGTGCCACCCGCACAAGAGCCAGTCCAGGGGCACTGGCAACGATCTTTCTATTGTGTTTTTTTATATTCCTTTCTTATTTGTTTTTGTTTCTTGGACGATTTCATCTCCAACAACTAAAAATCATTCATCTTTAATCTGAGGAATTTCAGATTAGTGATATTTAATTCATTCAATTTTCAATTATTAGAAAAATATTTATAAATGTTGAGGAATATAAAGCATGTAACTGAATGTTAGGAAAACTTCTTTATTTCCCTGCCTTTCTTTTCCAGACTTACAAGCGTATTGCCAGCAAAGCAGAAGATTCCTTAAAAGGTATTGTATTACATGTAAGTGAATCAACTTGTCTTCTTCTGTCTTTTGTTTCTCAAAGACTGAGAATTTCCTCATGAAAATATTATATGTAAAGTGTAGGTATTTTCAAAGCATATAAGTTGCAGACAGGAGCCATTGCTTTTCTGTTTTATGTGTGCCTTTTTGTGATATTAACATGATGTGAAGTAAATATTTCTCTAGACAAGACTCTAGCTTTTTTTTTATGTAACAGTCCCAAACAATCTGCTACCTGGACCTGATATCTAGCTAAACATGTATGTATGATAAAATTTTATGACAATCTGTGTATCATACTAAATGTATATACACCATAGAATGGTTTGCTGCTGTGGATTTTGTGTGAGAGAAAATCTTGTGCTAAAAATACTCTATCAACAGAAAATGAATATCATTGCAGCAGTGATTCATGGGAATATCAGATGTTTCACTCTTCTTGGAACTTGTCAATAATATATCCATTTGTCACATTGCTTGAATGAAGCAGTGAATAATCCATTCACTGATATTGCAGAATGCTTGCCAGACTGTAGAAAACTTGGTGAATGCAACTGAAACACTATTAAATTGAAGCAACCATCTATGTATCATACTAAGTGAATATACATTGTAGAAAGGTATAAATACTCAAACACTTGCAGTGGATTTAAGCTCAAAATCATATAAGCTAATGATTCAGTCATTTAGCTATTTCAGTTTTACAATGAATTATTATCTCCGACAAGGTTGTTTTGACTGAGACTCCAATGGCACTAAATGATAGTAATAAAAATCACAGACTGAAGAAACTAATAGAGCTTATTAATGAATTTTGTGACTTGGTCAAACATCAATATCCTCATCTCCCCCAAAACATGGAAATTAACGACCCTCGCTAAATGATGGCCATTTTTAAACAGTTAAAGAACCCAAATTTTCACTAGTGTTTTATTAATGCAACATATATTTTTTGATAGTTTTTTTTATTACTATGTCATGGTTTTAGCATTTAAACCAGCCATATCTGGCCAAAATATTCCTAATATTTTAATGTTCAAACTGGCCAGATTTGGCCTCTCACACCAACCTTACAATATCATTCTGAGAATTAAGTTTCCTCATCAAACTCTCAAAGCTGCAAAATAATACATGATTAATTCAAAACAATGAGAATGAATAAGCAATACTTTAGACAGAATAATGTGAATACTAAAGGGTTAAGTGTTGTTTTGCTGTTTCGTTACCTTATTTCTGTTGGAATACACAGCTTTTGTTTCTGATAATTTACTAAGACAACTTGTCATTATTTTGCTGCATAAATTATGAGATTTTAATGGAAGGCTTTAACTTAAAATCACTTTAAAACAGGAAATTGTATCATAGAACAGGGATGGGGCAGTATCAAAATGGTTAGATTATGATTATGATCACCCTTTTATTATTCTTTAACAGCCTGATTTAGAAAGACGACTGCGAGACATTGCCATTGCCACTAAGCACACAAAAAAGAATAAAGGTTATTATCGGAACTTGCTTATGTATGGCCCTCCAGGAACTGGAAAAACAATGTTTGCTAAGGTAATAGCATTTTGTTCTGTTTGATTTTCTTGTTTTGAATAATGCTTCATGTATATTAAATTTTCATTCTTAGAAAAGCTTATAGAATATTGGTTATAGATTACAGCTTAATATTGAGTGGTAGATTAGCAGATTAAGTATTTTAGTGCTTAACTTGATTCATTTAGATTTTGAGATTAAATTCTTTTGAGAAGTGGAAAATAAAATAAAATAATGTAAGCCTGGCTGTTTGGTTAACAAGTTTCCTTCCAATGTTTTATGGTGAGCTGGCAGAAACGTTAGCATGCCGGGTGAAATGCATAGCGGTATTTCATCTGTCTTAACATTCTTAGTTCAAATTCCGCCAAGGTCGACTTTGCCTTTCATCCTTTTGGGGTCGATAAATTAAGTACCAGTTGCATACTGGGGTCGATCTAATTGACTGCTTTCCACTCCTCCAAAATTTCGGGCCTTGTGCCTAGAGTAAAAAAGAATGTTTTATGTTCAGTTCCACTTCACCTCACCTTTGGGCAAATGTTTTTTTAATGTAGCCTCAGATTGACCAAAGCTTTGTGAGTGAATTTGACAAATGGAAACTGAAAGAGAGCAATCATATATCATCATCATCATTATTTGAAATCCATGTTTTGTGCTGACATGGGTTAGACAGTTTGACAGGATCCATTAGATCCAAGAACTGTCCTGTGCATCAATATCTGCTTTGGCACGGTCTCTATGGCTGTATCTCCTTAATACTAATACTTTTCAGCATGTACTGGGTGCTTCTTCATGCCACCAACACTAGTAAGGTCTCCATGCAGTTTGTAAGGCTACAAAACGTGGATGGGTATTTATGTATGTTACAAATGTGTGTGTATGTGATTGTATATCCTGGTTCTGATGTGCACGAATTGTAAATGAACATAATTGTCATACAAGCAGTGTTGTTTGTTCACAATCTTCTGTGATGATATGACTAGTCACAGTGTTGTTCGTGTTTAAATGACAATGAGAAATATTACACCACACACACACATTGCAGCTTGATGCAATCCTTCAACTTGTTGACTTTATATTTCTTTATTGTCCACAAGGGGCTAAACATAGAGGGGACAAACGGATAAAGTCGGTTACATCGACTCCAGTGCGTAACTGGTACTTAATTTATCGACCCCAAAAGGATGAAAGGCAAAGTCGACCTCGGCAGAATTTGAACTCAGAACGTAACGGTAGACAAAATACCGCTAAGCATTTCGCTAAGCATCCAACCCATTCCATCATGGAAAATGGACATTAAAGAACAATGATTGTGTGTGTGTGTGTGTGTGTGTTGGCATTAGGAAGAGTATCCAGTTGTAGAAACTCTGCCAAATCAGATTGGAGCCTGGTGTAGCCATCTGGTTCGCCAGTCCTCAGTCAAATCGTCCAACCCATGCTAACATGGAAGGTGGACGTTAAACGATGAGATATGCATGCATAAAGCACATTTACCATTAAAGTTAGAACCTTTATTCATTACTTAGGTTGAAGTAAAGTTTTATTTGCAACATATCTCTGCTTGTGCCTGGTTGTCAAAAGCCAACGAATCAAAGTTTCGTTTAAACTTGTAAAAACAATTATCTTGACAGCATTTGCATTTTCCAAACACTTCATTCTGTATATTCTAGCATGAGAAAACGGATCTAGAACTATTAAAGACAAATGTCTTAAAATAGGTATCATTTTGTATTTCAGAGTCTTGCTGAACATTCTGGAATGGACTATGCCATCATGACTGGAGGTGATGTGGCTCCTATGGGTCGAGAAGGTGTCACAGCTATGCATAAAGTGTTTGACTGGGCTAAAACCAGCAGAAGAGGGTAATTTTTTGGACTATCTAAATATTTGTCTTTTTAACTTTTATTATAACAGTTTCAAATTTTGATTACATCGACCCCAGTGTTCAACTGGTACTTATTTTATTGACCCCGAAAGGGTGAAAGGGAAAGTTGACCCCAACAGAATTTGAGTTCAGAATGTAAAGATGAGTGAAAGGCCCCTAAACATTTTGCCCAGCTCACCACCATAATAATAATCCTTTTTAATAAAGGTACAAAGCCCGAGATGTTGGCGGAGAGGACTAGTTGATTACATCAACCTCAATGTTTCACTGGTACTTAATTTATCAACTTTAACAGGATGAAAGGCAAAGTTCACCTCAGCAGAATTTGAACTCAGAACATAAAAACAGACGAAATGCTACTAAGCATTTTGCCCAGCATGCTAATGATTCTGCCAGCTCACCACCATAATAATAATTATATTCCTTTCTAGTAAAAGGCACAAGGCCTGAAATTTTGCTGAGGAGGGGACTAGTTGATTACATTGACCCGTGTTTCACTGGTACTTAATTTATTGACCCCTGAAAGGATGAAAGGTAAAGTGGGCCCCGGCAGAATTTGAACTCAGAATGTGCAGACAGATAAAGTGCCACTAAGCATTTTGCCTGGTGTGCTAACAATTCTGCCAGCTCACCACCTTAACCATAATAATAATAATAGCAATAGTAATGTCAGACATGTTAATATGTTAATATATAATAATGAATTAAGAAAAACAATTGTGATTTAATAAGTCATAGGAATTTCCTTTTTCTTTTAACCCTGTTGGCTTTTTATTAACCTATTAACAACCTCAATAATTATGGTTAGTCATTCTTAACATCCTCCTGAAAATTTTCTTATACATAAACCCTGGATTTATTTCCCATTAACTACTTCCTGTGGGTATGAAATGTAGAACTTTTAGGACAGAAGTAGTTGGAAATTATGACATTTATGATTTGTCCAGTGGTTTCAGTAGTCTAAGTGAATGGACAACAACTTCAGTCAAGGATATGACTGACAGGTTCGCAAAACTGTAACACCTTTAAAAAAAAATCTTTCCTGATATTATCTAAACCATTTGATATTTTTCAACACTGACAATTATTGTGTACAAAAATGTTTTTTAAAACGTCTGAAAAGGTACAGTTTCTGTAATACTTAGGACTACAATTTTTATGTTAAATACTTTCTGGCTGAAGAAAACTTTTTTTATTTTTCATCATTTAGACAAGAGGGAGGGTAGTATGGCCATGACCCAATACAGAACCTCCAAGATTAGTTGATAGGGAAGGAGCAAGGCAGCCTCAAACCAGAGACTTGGTTTGAGTGTGTGCAGCAAAGGGGACTGCACTGGTGCCAGGGGTGAGGGGTAGTGTTAAACTGGTCGATGGATGAAGTCTGCTACCCAAGTAAACCATGGTAGGATTTGAACTTGGAACACAATGAGACAAAACTTATACAGCTAGGCATCTGGTTCAATATTCTTACAGTTCTGCCAATTTGCCAAATTGACCCTAAAAGGTTGACCTTGGTAGAATTTGAACCCAGATAGTAGAGTCAGAACAAATTTTGTGAGACATTCTATCCAACAATTTAATGACTGGGATCAACACAAGTTGATTACCATAGCAAATGCCTTCCTCATAAAATAAGCTTTTCAAATTGACATTAACTGCAACCCAGGGTAAGTTACGGGGTCCTTAATTGAGCCAAATATGTACATGAATATGCACACACACATATAAAGTGGCAAGCTGACAGAAACATTAACACTAAGGATAAAATGTTTAGTAGCATTTCTTCCAGCTTTTTATGTTCTGAGTTCAAATCCTGCTACAGTCAACTTTGCCTTCCTTCACTTTTGGATCAATAAAATAAAATGCCAGTCATCCAGCTGTAGAAACATTGCCAGATCAGATTAGAGCTTGGTGCAGCTGCTGGCTCTCCAGACCTCAGTCAAACCGTCCAACCCATGCCAGCATGGGAAACATGTTAAATGATGATGATGATGAGTCAAGCACTGGAATTGATGCAATCAACTTGTCCCCTTCCCTCAAAATTGTTGGCCTTGAACCCTACAATGAACTTGCATCCCTTTCAAAGGAAATATTGTAGTCTTGGTTATTCATAAGCCATGATAACTGGGTAATCAGCTCCTTGAGTCCTAGGATGCAAGAAAAAAAATTCATATGTATTGGCACAGGTGTAACTGTGTGGTAAGAAGTTTGCTTCCCAACCACTTGGTTCCAGGTTCAGTCCCACTGTATGGAACCTTAGGCAAATGTTTTCTACTATAGCCTCAGACCGACCAAAGCCTTGTGAGTGGATTTGGTAGATGGAAACAGAAAGAAACTCATCGTACATATATATCTGTGTGTGTGTGTGTGTGTGTAATTTGTATAATATATATATATACTCTCTCTTGATTTTATCAGCTAAAATATGTCCTCAATTGCTGAAGACTTTTAAACTCCAGTTTATTCCTTTACTGTTTATTTGTAGGTTACTGTTATTCGTTGATGAATCTGATGCATTTCTGAAAAAAAGAAATCGGGTAAGAATCAAATGTCTTAATCCAAAGTTAATAATAAGAATGAAGGTTAAGTTAGACACCAACTAACCCACATAAGATTTGAAACATGTGAGACATGCATAATTCTGCATGTTACATACTCTAGCTGATATCAGATTTTTGCCTGTCAATGTAAACAACTTTGATAGTGAAGATCTATGATCAGAGTTGTTCCAGACATAGCCAGCCCATTTATTTTTATTTTTCAGGCTTACTATATGTAGATCTACATTATTCATTATGTCTTTCCTGATTTGAAAAATATTTGGGAAAATGAACATGAAATGACAATGGTAACTGTTGTTGACCAATAGATATTTAATTCCTAATGAAACTCTAGTCATTAATGGTGTCACTACATCATGTTCTTCTCCTCTTCCTTCCACCCATCCCTCCATCTTTTCCACCAACTGTTCCTGGGAGGGTCGGGGCGGCGGGGTAGTCCTCAGGCACCTCCTCGTGGCTACCTATTAGAAGCAACTTTCATTACACTTTCCAGCTGGACCCCCAAGCATGACTAACTGAGACTATGAATATTAGACAACCATCTCACTCTTGGTCTACTTATTCTAGAAGACCAGTAGAATAAGTATTGTTTGACCACAGTGACTGAAACAAATAAATGATATATCATCATTTAATGTCCATCATCCATGCTGGTATGGGTTGGATGGTTTGACCAGGGCTGGCAAGCTGGAAGGCTGCACCTGACTCCAGTCTGATTTTGCATGATTTCTACTGCTGGGTACCCTTCCTAACACCAGCCACTCTGAGAGTTTAATGGGTGCTTTTACGTGCCACCAGCATGGGTGCCATTTGTGTGACACCAGTATCTGCCATGGCTGCAATTTTACTTAACTTAATGGGTCTTCCTCTCAAGCATGGCATAATGCCAAATATCTTGCTCATTTGTCATTGTCTCTGTGTGGCCCAACACTCAAAAGGTGCTTTTCATGAGCCACCAGCATCAGCCACTTTGCCTCCATGGGCCCAACACTCAAAAGGTGCTTTTTACGTGCTACCGGCACATGTGCCAGTTACATGACACCAGCATCGGCCACGGCCACAATTTCACTTTGCCTGATGGGTCTTTTCAAGCACAGCATATCGCCAAAGGCCTTGATCACTAGTCATTGCCTCTGTGAGACCCAAAGTTTGAAGATCATGCTTCACCACCTTGTTCCATGTCATCTTCCTGGGTCTACCTCTACTACAGTTTCCCTTCACAGTTAGAGATCAGCACTTCTTTACACAACTGTCCTTGTCTATATGCATCACATGATCACGCCAGCACAGTTGTCTCTCTTGCACATCACATCTGATGTCTCTTATGCCCAGCTTTTCTCACGAGATGCTTACACTGACATTGCACATCCAGTGAAACATGTGTCCTAATAAAAGAAGGGATGGTTATTATTGGAAAACTTTTGATTAGACTTGCTTTATCTCAAAACCAGCCTGAGACTAAATATTTACAAATCTTGATGTATTTAAGGGTAAGGGAAAACTACAGAAGAAAGAGCTCTTTGTGAAATATTTAATGTCCTCTTCCCATAGCATATAAAAATAATTCCATCTTCACTACATATTTTATGACTTGATTCTTGTCAACAAAGACTCTCATTTGTCTCCCTGAATTCTACTGGAACTCTTTGAGAAATTGTGTAAAATATGTATTAGATATGTTTGTGGCATAACAGGAGAATCTAATTTTTCAGTCATCATTTCTTATTTTTCTTATATAAGAACATTCTTTACGGCATACAAAACAAACTCCACTTAAATATATATATGTATGTATATACACAAGTGAGTGGACAAACAAAAGAAGGGAACTCAACAAATTTATTGGGTGTTACAAGTATGGCTCAAAACAGTTCGATTCAAATTCATTGATACATTTAAGTTTCAAGTGTGATGCTAGTCTTCAGCCATTTTGAAATGGCTGAAGACTAGCGTCACACTTGAAACTTAAGAGTACCAATGAATTTGAGTCAAACTGTTTTGATACACACACATATATTGTTTACGTTGTAAGGATTTAGAAACATCAAGAGAATGTGAAATAATTCAATTTTAATGGTTGAACTTATTTTTCTGAGTTCAACTGGTAAAATTGAATTATACATATATTAAAGCACTAAAGTTAAATTCTGATAATAGAGTCACCAATGGTTTAGCTTTGTGGACATCTCATCAGACTCTATACAAAAACAAATTTAACTCTTCATCTTTCAGAGATAGAAAGTTATTATGGTCAGTTGGTCAAAAGGTTATCAGAGGATAAACGTTCCACGTTGGTGAGGATGGCTTATCTTCCCTAGACCAGCCAATTTAGGAAATAGAGATTTATCTCCTGGCCTGCTAACAGATTGTAAGGATGCTTATGAGCCTTAATCAGCAAATGAGGAATCCCAGTTTTGCAGCAGTTAGTACATGAAATGGATACATTATGAGAATATTTCTTGGCGAGTATGTGTGCATACTTGTTACTGAATTATCTCTTGTTAATGCAGACTAACAGTAATCTCCCTCACATTCTAGTGACTATCTTTTTAACTACCATTTTTTAATTCTAATCCTTAGATTGAACATTGAGCATAAAAACTTCTTTGTCTTGTTCACTGTTCTAATTATCTGAATTTTTTATTAAATCTAGGAACAAATTAGTGAGGATCTCAGAGCAACACTAAATGCCTTTTTGTACCGAACTGGAGAGCAATCAAACAAGTAAGTTGGTTTTTTTTTTATTTTTACATCATAAATTGATATTCAATTTTCTTGTGAGGCATCACCAAAAGCCATTTACCCTGATTTGACGGAGAACAAACTAGAATAGTTCTTGATTGTGTTTTGAATTCATCCATACAAGCTAAGAATATCTTTACCAACAATACAGTAGAATATCTTTACCAACAATACAGTACCATCTCTTGTTGCCTACAGCAATGCCTATACCCCTGTGTGGTACTTATTTACAGACACGTGCATTGAACCACTACCTTAGGCATCTTTCCCAAGAGCAGATAGCAGATGTGTACAGGTTTATTGTTCATACTAAAATAACAAAACTTGATCACCATTAAACTAATAATAAGTGATACTTGTTTCATTTAATTTGCTACTGCATGCATCCTATATCCCTCATGGGAATATGTTCAAACATCCATTTTTCTTTGCTAGCATAGCTTGGGCAGGATCTTACAATCAGATGCTTTTCCTGTTGCCATAGCCCACTTGTTTAACAGGTAAAAGATTTTAAGATTCCACAGGTGTTTGAAATCACAGATCATAACATAAACATTATCAACATTTCACTCAGTGACAAGTGAAATATCAACATCCATATTGCACACACACACACACACACATAAGATAGAAAGAGAGAGAAGTCATTTTTCTTTGTAATTTCCAGAATAAAATTTTATGTCTTAGTATTTAATAAAGTATAAATTCGATTTTTATTTACCTATAGTATTTAAATGAAAGTAGATACAAAGGGCATGTGACAGAATCAGTGGCAATATTGATTATTTACTCCTGATAAAACACTTTGGTAACCACAACCACTAAAATAGTAAAGGAAAGAGATTCAGTGTTCTGACCTTGGTGGTCCTCCTTGTCTGGTGACATTGATGAGAGTGATGCCTGACCTGTGTCTGCAGGAAAAAATATGGGTAGTGAGGCAGAACTGAACTGTTGAATCATTCAGAGGTTTATACAACTCACAGTCACCGTTTCTCAGTTTCTTAACTTTCATGCTATTATGATTTTGAGGCATTTCTAGATGAGTCTATTTTTATTTTCAATTATTTTAATATTTTCGTGTTTTTATTTTTCAGGTTTATGTTAGTCTTATCCAGTAATCAACCCGAACAATTTGATTGGGCCATTAATGATCGTCTTGACGAAATGGTAGAATTTGTCTTACCCACATTGTCCGAGAGGGAACGTATGGTTAGACAATACTTTGATGAGTTTGTGTTGAAACCAGCCACAGAAGGCAAGAGGTATGTATTTGTGTGTGGGTGTGTGGCTCAGAATTTAGAGAGACTGGAGATGAATGATGAGTTGAATATAATTTGTTTGAACCATTTTGAGCGTGGCCGTTGCCAGTACCACCTGACTGGCCTTCGTAGGATTTTCGAGCGAGATCGTTGCCAGTGCCCCTGGACTGGCTCTTGTGCAGGTGGCACCTAAAATACACTATTTTGAGTGTGGCCGTTGCCAGTACCGCCTGACTGGCCTTTGTGCAGGTGACACGTAAAAGCACCCACTACACTCTCTGAGTGGTTGGCGTTAGGAAGGGCATCCAGCTGTAGAAACTCTGCCAAATCAGATTGGAGCCTGGTGTTGCCATCTGGTTTCACCAGTCCTCAGTCAAATCGTCCAACCCATGCTAGCATGGAAAGCGGACGTTAAACGATGATGATGATGATAGAGTGTACTTAGGAGAAAGACTGACACTAGATCTGAGAAAAGTATTGAGAGATGTGTGGAAGAGAGATTTTGACATTGGATTTGATATGTAATGGGGTTAGATTTTAAATGCTGTTTGAAAATCAGCACTTTGGGTGTTAGGGGAAATATGTTATAGGATTGAAGCAGTGAATAGGCTAACTGTATTGTGTGTCTGTCCAACTCACATAAACATGGTTAAGCATATAATATACTCACACAAACACAAATGAATGTGCATATGTCAAAGACTTAATGCTCTATTTCACTGACACTTAAAAATTGTATCTGGCATAGTGCAAAGGAAATATGTAACATCCGGTTTGACAACACCAGGTGGCAACATGCACCCTTTTTCCTGTTACATTTGGCAGCCTTGATCATTGACCTGCCATTAATTTAGCACTGCCTTCATCATCAATCACCATCATCACCATTATATATCAGGTTGAGTAAAAAGTATGCAACATTTTGAACCATGAAGAATTTGTACCTGATTTTTGCAGAGGTTTGAATTTTTTTTTTTGCAATTGTCTGCTAATACAGACATAGACTTCCCCCAAATGCATCGAAAAATTAACATTCATAGTGTTTTCACTGTTGTTACAATCATCTGAAATGGAACTGTCAAAGCGCAGTATTTGAGCAATTTTGCTATTCAACTTCAAAAAAGGACATAAAGCAGTTGAAACTGCTTGTGATATCAACGAAACATTTGGTAAGGAAATGACCAGTGAGTGGTCAGCTCAAAGAGGGTTTAAACAATTTTGCAGTGGAGACCTGAGCCTTGAAGATTGTGAGCATAGTGGACGCCCATCTGTCATCGACGACAGTTAATTAAAGACCATCATTGAGAAAAATCCATGTAAAACCACTCGAGAACTGGCAAAAGAACTTCAAGTTAGCCAGAAAACTGCCTGCGGTCATTTCATGCGACCAGAAAATAAAAAAAACTTGACAAATGGGTACCACACGATTTGAATGAAAATCAGAAAATGCACAGATATGAAATTTGCTCATCACTTCTTCTCCATAACCAGACCAATCCATTTGTCAACTGTGTTGTAACTTGCGATGAAAAGTGGGTTCTGTACAATAATAAAAAACGTTTTTCGCAGTGGTTGGATCAAAATGAAGCACCGAAAACCTTCCCTAAACCCAAATTCTTCAAAAAGAAGGTTATGGTGACTGTTTGGTAGTGTACTGCTGGACTCATCCACTATAACTTCTTAAAATTCTGAAAAACCATTACTGCAGAAATATATTGCCATGAAATTGCCAAAATGAATGAAAAACTGCTACTCCTCCATCCCAGACTGGTCAACAAGAGAGCCAGTCATTGTTCATGACAATGTTTGACCACACATTTCACTAATGATGCTCCGGAAGTTGAGGGATCTTGGCTATGAAGTTCTTCCCCATCCAGCTTATTCCCCAGACTTTTCTCCTACCAGCTACCACTTTTTCAAGCACCTTGATGGTTTTCTGTAAGAGAAGGAGTTCAAAAATCAAACCGATGCTGAAAGTGTATTCAAAGAGTTCTTCAGCCCTAAGACTCCAGGTTTTTGTTACCAGAATAAAAATTCACAAATTTGTTTAGAAAAGTTGTGGTTATTCAAAAATATATGTAGTTGATGTAAGGAAAAGAATAATTCAGATCGTTAAAAGTCAGAACATTTATTGAGAAAGAGAAGAAAGAAGAATTGTGTGTGCTGTTGTACAGTCATAGAAGTAATGGAAGAAGGAAGTGGAGATGTAGGCCTGTGGTTTCTGGGTGGAGGGGAGTGGAAGCTAGAAAGATAGAAACTGTAGAGTTGGAGGTGGGGGTGCATATCAGTAGGAGTGCTAAGTAGTGGGGGAAGGTGTAAAGTATAAACAGTTGTTAATTCCATGGGGATAAGATATCCCTAATTTATAAATAAATCTTTGTTCCCATGGTTACTAAGAAGAGAGTAATCCGAAGACAGAAAGTTGGTGGTGTGACTGACTTGAATGGATCATAAGGAGTTGTGTTGGAAACAATTCACCAAGCATTGATCAGTTTTGCATATTAACTTCATTGTTTTAACATCTTTTCCATGCTAGGATGGGTGAGATGAAATTTGTTGAGGCAGATTTAGTATGGCCAGGTGCTCTTTCTATCACCAAGCCTCACCTATTTCTAAGCAGATGAACTCAAACAGAACAATAGCCAGAACTGTTTTCATGGAGGGTTGCAGATGAATGATTCTGCTTCACAGTAACATTTGTTTACAGTTAGTGTGCCATGTCAAAACAAGGAGGCACACTGATGCACATCTTGGACTATATCATTCAATGTGTGTTTTCTTTCTTAAGATAGTCGAATGTAGATTGGGAAGGATTTGGATGCTAATTCCAGCAGATCAGTTTTGCTTTCCTGCTTTACAAGGTTGACAAAGTACCAGTCGAGCACTGGAGTTGATTTAAACCAGCCATATCTGGTTTAAAATATTCTATCAGTTTTATGTTCAAACTGGCCAGATCTGGCTTTTCATACATACTCTACAATGTCATTCTGAAAAATAAATAATAAGATCACCATCATTATTTAGCGTCCACTCTTCATGCTGGCATGGGTTAGGCAGTTTGATATGAGCTGGAGAGCTGCACCAGGTTCCAGTCTGATTTGGCATGGTTTCTAAAGCTGAATGCCTTTCTTAACACTAACCACTCCAGGAGTGTAATGGGTGCTTTTACATGACACTGGCAATGACCACGACTACAATGCACAGGTGCCATTTACATGGCACTGGCACAGCTACAACTACGATTTCACTTGGCCTGACCAGTCTTCTCATGCACAGCATATCGCCAGAGGTCGCAGTCACTTGTCATCACTTCCATGAGGCCCAACATTCGAAGATCATGCTTCACCACTTCATCCCATGTCCTCCTGCTTCTACTTCTTCCACAGTTTCCCGCTACAGTTCAGCATAACATTTGACAGGGTAATCACAATACTGAAAAGTTAATCAAGTAACCCTTGTCTCCAAATATCTGGCCTTCTGCTTACATAAGAAATTGTCATTTTATTCAATCGATTTTTTTTTTTTGTTTCTTTTGTTGCAGACGTTTAAAGATAGCACAGTTTGATTATGGAGTAAAATGTTCAGAAATTGCAGCACGTACTGAAGGTCTTTCCGGAAGAGAAATAGCTAAATTAGGTGTTGCCTGGCAGGTTAGTTTGAGAAAATTTTCATTGCAGCTTTTATTCTTTTATTTGTTTGTTTAACATTCACTTTCTGTGCAGACATAGGCTGAATGAGGACATTACTGAGGGCATTGTTCTTGTCACTAATTTATACCTTTTTTTTTCAAGTATAGGATTATTATTATTATTATTATTATTAAGATGACAAGCTGGCAGATTTGTTAGCAAGCTAGACAAAATGCCACAAAGCATTCAGTATTTTTCAACATTGACAAGTGCTGTGTATGATTTGTCAGTTGGGGCAGATTATTTTATGGCCAGTGGCCCATCCTGTCACTAACCCCATCTGTTTCCAAGCTAAAGAAACAGTGAGTGGATTTAAAAGATAAAAACAGAAAGAGGCCTGTCTGTGTCTCTCCCTTTCTCTCTCTCTCTCTCACATGCACACACATGCATATAACACAGACATGGATGTTTGGTAAGAAGTTTGCTTTTCAACCATATGATTTGGGGTTCAGTCCTACTACATGGCTCTTTGGGCAAAGTGTTTTCTAATATAGTCGTGGGTGAACTAAAGTCTTGCGCTGGGAATTAGTTGACTGAAACTGAAAGAAGCCTGTTGTGTGTATAAGTGTGTGTTTTACTGTCTCTCTGCCTTGATGTCATATGATAGGTAATATCTCCCCATAATCAGACATGTCCCGGAAGATTAGAAACACTGCTTGTATGAGACTGAGACTTGCTTACAACTATCCTATGACATCAAGGCAGAGAGACAGTAAAACACACATTTATACACAACCAACAGTCAACTAAATCCCAGCACAAGACTTCAGTTCACCCGCAACTATATTAGAAAACGCTTGGACTGAACCCAAAATCATATGTTTGAAAAGCAAACTTCTTACCAAAAATCCGTGTCTGTGTTATATGTGTGTGCGTGCATGTGAGAGAGACGGTGGGGGAGACACAGACTGGCCTCTTTCAGTTTCTGTCATTTAAATCCACTCACAAAGCTTTCGTTAGTCCAAGGCTATATTAGAAGACACTTACCCAAGGTGCCATGAGTGGGACTGAACTTAAAACCACATGGTTGGAAAACAAACTTATTAAAAACACAGCTTTGCTCGTACCTAAAGTAAATAAGATAAGATATTTAGTTTAGCTGTGTGACATTTGTGTTGCTCCTTCCTTGTCTGAGAAAAAATGCTTTTTGATAAAATGTTCTACTTAGAATTTCTTGATAATTAGTAAGTTTTGCTGTGTTATTAAAACTATGTTTCCTTTTTGTTTTTCAGGCCACAGCCTATGCTTCTGATGATGGTGTGCTGACAGAACAAATGATTGATAGTATCGTAGATAACGCTATTAGACAACATAGTCAGAAAGTATTGTGGCAAGATGATAAGCAAACCAGTCTCTTCCTTCAACCTCAAGATAGTTTAATCAGTTCAGTTCTGAAGAGTGAGGCTTCTTCTTCAACACAGCCACCATCTCCATCGTCAAATTCATCATCTTCATCATCAACAACAGCGTCGCTGTCATCACCACCACCATCACCACCACCACCACCGTCATCTACAAGCTGATTATAATAGACCATGATTAGACTCGCACTTAAAAAGTCTTACTCTCAGAGTGATGATTCTTGTATGAGTTGTACATAATCATTGTTTCAAAGATTAGAATTTTACAAATTGATAGAATATTATTGGAAATTAAAACAATTTTGAAACTGCCTTCATATGTAAAGATTTTCTTTTTCTCCACCCTGGTCTGACAAAACTCTTTGAGGCAGATATTCTGTAGGTTGGACACCCTTCCTATTGCTGTGTCTTCCATTTAGAATATTCTAAATGGAAGACACAGCTTGAATGACAGTGATACTTGTTTACAATTACTGTACAGTGTCAAGATAAGGAGACATCCATGTATGCTGGTTGGTGGTGTTAGGAAGAGTATCCAACTGTAAAAACTCTGCCAAAACAGACAGTGAAGTTTGGTGCAGTCTTCTGCAACCCATGCCTGCATGGGAAATGGATATTAAATGATGATGATGATATATCATCATCATCATCATCATTTAACGTCCGTTGTCCATGCTGGCATGGGTTGGACGGTTTGACCGGGCTGGCACACTGCACCAGACTCTCAGTCTGATTTGGTATGGTTTTCTATGGCTAGATGCCCTTCCTAATGCCAACCACTCCGAGAGCGTAATGGGTTGTTTTATGTGCCACTGGCATGGATGCCATTTGTGTGACACCGGGGTGCTTTTATGTGCCACCAGCACAGGTGCCAATTTGCGTGTGACAAGTATCTGCTATGACTGATTTTGCTCAGCTTGATGGGTCTTCTGAAGCACAACACATGCCAAAAGTCTCAGTCCTTGCCTCAATGTTTGAAAAGAACTCAGCCACTTCACCTCTGTGAGGCCCAACACTCAAAAGGTTTTATGGCCACCAGCACTTGGCTTGATGGGTCCTCTCAAGCACAGCACATCGCCAAAGGTCTTGGTCACTAGTCATTGCCTCTGTGAGGCTCAAAGTTCAAAGATTATGCTTCACCATCTCATCCCATGTCCTCCTGAGTCTACCTCTACCACAGGTTCCCTCCACAGTTAGAGATTGGAACTTCTTTACACAGCTGTCCTCGTCCATACGCATATATATATGGACTTCTCCCAGTTTCTTCCCCCCCAAATCCTCTTACAAGGCTTAAGTCAGCCCAGAGCTGTAGAAGACATGTGCCATGTACTTGGACAGCTAACTTAACTACACAGCCATGCTTATGGAATTAAAACTGATTTTATATTTATTTCTTTACTGCCCACAGGGGGCTAAACATAAAGTGGACAAACAAGGGGATTAAGTCAGTTACATCAACCTCAGTGCATAACTGGTACTTATTTAATCGACCCCGAAAGGATGAAAGGCAAAGTCGACTTTGGCTGAATTTGAACTCAGAACGTACTGGCAGATGAAATACCGCTAAGCATTTTGCTCAGTGTGCTAATGATTCTGCCAGCTTACCACCTTTATATTGAGAACAAACATTGAAGTCAATGAGGGAGCTTCTCCATAGTCACTCCAGTTGTTAGAAAGGGAAGTCAGACCTCCCTCATCGCACTGTAACTTTTTTAAATAAATGAACATACTAGATAGTGTAATCCTAGCTATACTGCATGAATAAAAGATGAGATGGTCATGGAAGGACTAACCTTTGGTCATAGGTTTGTGCTTCAAGACTGACCTGGGGCTGAACAACAACAAATGTGTGGTGGGGCTCTCTAGCATTTTTTTTTTTTTTGTTCTAAGAAATGAAAAATTTATTTAATAATACTCTTTAATAATACTCTTTAATAATACTCTTTAATTAACTTGTAATATTTTTATGATTATAAGGCAACATGCTGGGTGAAATGCCCAGCAAGTATTTCATCCACCGCTACATTCTGAGTTCAAATTCCGCCGAAGTTGACTTTGCTTTTCATCCTTTCAGGGTCGATAAATTAAGTACCAGTTGCATACTGAGGTCAATCTAATCAGCTGGCCCCCTCCCCCAAAATTTTGGGCCTTGTGCCTAGAGCAGACAAGAATATACAGTATTAGTAAGGGTTGTGAGCTGGCAGAAATGCTTAGCAGTAATTTTGTCTGTCTTTACTTTCTGAGTTCAAATTCTGCCAAGGTCGACTTTACCTGTCATCCTTTTGGGGTCGATAAATTAAGTACCAGTTGCATACTGAGGTCGATCTAATTGACTGGCCCCCCCACCCCCCAAAATTTTAGGCCTTGTATCTAGAGTAGAAAAGTATTAAGGCGGCGAGCTGGCAGAAGTTTTAGCATGCCAGGTAAAATGCTTAGCAGTATTTCATCTGTCTTTACATTCTGAGTTCAAATTCCACCGCGGTTGACTTTGCCTTTCATCCTTTCGGGGTCAATAAATTAAGTACCAGTAGTTGCGTACTAGGGTCGATCTAATCGACTGGCCCCCTCCCTAAAATTTTGGGCCTTGTGCCTAGAGTAGAAATGAATATTTTCATGATTATGATATTAGTCATTTTAACACCAATTTTCTCCATCCTCATCAACAGAAAGAAATTGAACTCTTAAGCAGATACACAATCCAAGTCTGTAGTTTCTGTTTGTCTAACATGAGTTTAATTTTGAAATATTCCTTGAAGATTGCTTGCTCAAAGTTTCTAAAACATTCACATGTCAAGACAGTTTCTCTGTATATTACAAATAATAAACTGTGAAGTTGTTCTTTAGTCCCAGACCATCCTTGAACCATCAAAGCTATTCTAACTATGACCATCCCCTCTTAGCAAATATAGATAATCCTTCACTACCTTAACCAATGTGTCTTCCACGTTTTGAAATAGAGTAGGATGTGGATTTAGAAATTTAACAACTATTTCTAACAGATCAAATAATCTGAAAAGCAGCAGTTTGAAAACTTCTGAAACACCTGTTTGCCCTGCCTGTCCAGGTTTATTGGCAAACTTCTGTGGATAAAAATGCAAAAGGTATGAGATAATGCAGAAGAGACAACCAGCATCATTGTTTAACATACACTTTTCATGCTCACATGGGTCAGACTGAATTTGCTGAGGCAGATTTTCTATAGTTGCTTACTGGAGTCAATCTAATCAACTAGCCACCTCCCCCAAAATTTTGGGCCTTATGCCTCAAGTAGAAAAGAGTATTTCTCTCACCTGTTTCTAAGCAAGACAATATTTCCCTCACCTGTTTCCAAGCAAAACTATTTCCTTCACCTGTTTCCTAGCAAGGTAATATTTACCAGTGTAGGCGCAATGGTCCAGTGGTTAGGGCAGCGGACTCGCGGTTTCGATTCCCAGACCGGGTGTTGTGAGTGAAAACACCTAAAGCTCCATGAGGCTCCGGCAGGGGATGGTGGCAAACCCTGCTGTACTCTTTCACCACAACTTTCTCTCACTCTTCCTGTTTCTGTTGTGCCTGTAATTCAAAGGGTCAGCCTTGTCATGCTGAATATCCCCAAGAACTACGTTAAGGGTACACGTGTCTGTGGAGTGCTCAACCACTTGCACATTAATTTTACGAGCAGGCTGTTCCGTTGATCGGATCGACTGGAACCCTCGACGTCGTAAGCAATGGAGTGCCAACAACAACAATATTTGCCAATGGCCAGACATTTATTTCATGGAAGACTAGAAACAAACATCACTTGTATGACAGGTGATTCTCAGTTACAACCATCACATGATGTCAAGAAAATCCCAGGCAGATTTATGCTGGGTCAGTGGTTCTTAATCAGGATCCAAATGGCCCTTGGAAGCCATATGTGTGATAAACTGGTTATATTTCTACAATACACAAAATATTTAGACATTTTTTTATAGGTGCAGTCGTGACTGTAAGAAACTTGCTTTTCAATCACATGGTTCTGGGTTCAGTCCCATTGTGTGGCATCTTGGGCAAGTGTCTTCTACTATAGCTTCGGGCTTACCAAAACCTTGTGAGTGAATCTGGTAGATGGAAACTGAAAGAAACCCGTCGTGAATATATTTATGTATGTGTGTCTGTGTTTGTCCCCCCCCCCCACCATTGCTTGACAACCGATGCTGGTGTGTTTATGTCCCCAAAACTTAGTGGTTCAGCAAAAGAGACCAATAGAATAAGTACTAGGCCTACAAAGAATAAGTCCTGGGCTCGATTTCTTACACTAAAGGCGATGCTCCAGCAAGGCCACAACCAAATGACTGAAATGTGTAAAATAGTAAGCCCTAATAATATTTACTTATTCTTTTATTCTTTCTTTTACTTGTTTCAACAACTGAAACAAGTAAAAAATATAAGAAAATAAACTGCAGTTTCAATGCACTTAACAAAAGTATACGTTTTCTGGGAGTGTAAAACAAGGGAAATAATTATGAATGAACCTAATTACTATACAATGTCCAAAAGGGAAATAATTATGAATGAATCTAATTACTGTACAATGTCCATTGGTAATTTTAGGGCCAGGTTTATAAGACGCATGAATTGTGTTTAGTTGATGGTGGTTACTTGAAATTTTCAGAGGTGGAGGCACCCTCAATGGCTAGATGATGAAGTGTCTGGAGGCTACGCAATTACTGGATGTATATGTAGGCAGTATATTCTTTTCTGCTCTAGGCACAAGGCCCGAAATTTTTGGGGAGGGGTTCAGTCGATAAGATCGACCCCAGTAGGCAACTGGTGTTTAATTTAACGACCCCGAAAGGATGAAAGGCAAAGTCGACCTCGGCGGAATTTGAACGCAGAATGTAAAGACTGACGAAATGCCACTAAGCATTATGACCGGCGGCGAACCGCCGGTGCGATGGAAAGGCCGACGTGTCGGCAGCGATACGTGTCGCATGAGCGACGCGGCCGGTACCGTAACCGGGCCCGACTCGCAAATTTGCGGGTCGGACGCGGGGGAATAGTCACGCTCTAGGTGACCCTCACAAGCCAAGGGGGTCCAGACTACTATGTAGGGTAGTCGTTGATCGGATGGGTTCCCCGAGTCGAAGGAATGGTTTCGCCTCTCCTTTATTCCGACGGTCGGACCCGCGTAACCCGCCGCGCAATCGACTCTACACGGAACAACCGCCGAACAACCGCCCACCTTGCAGTGGGCGCCCCGCCCTTACTGTCGCCGATCGCTCGCCCGCACGCCGGCAGCCGCCGTTCCGTTCGTGCTCACGCTCCGTTCGACCGTTCGGTCTCTTGCTACACGACGCAGATATTAGACTGAGACTGTCGCGTACGGGCCGTCGCAGCAGCAGCCGCGTGTCGAGGCGTGCGGAGGCTTCACGCCCCATCGATTTTGGTGAACTTGGATAACTGTCAGTACGATCGCACGGGCTAGTGTCGACGGCCCGGTAAGTGCCAACCGTGGTGGCAACGGGTAACGAGGAATCAGGGTTCGATTCCGGAGAGGGAGCATGCGAAACGGCTACCACATCCAAGGAAGGCAGCAGGCGAGCAAATTACCCACTCCCAGCACGGGGAGATAGTGACGAAAAATAACGGCGCGGGATTCTGTCGAGGCCCCACGATCAGAATGAGTACACATCTAATCCGTTAACGAGGATCGGAACAAGAAGAAGAACAAGAACCTCCAGGCGAAAACGAACGGTAGGTGCGTCCGTTCGTTTCACGTGAATGTACGTCCGTCCTGGCGAAAACGAAAGGTACGTGCGTCTGTTCTTTTCGCGTAAACGTACGTCCGTCCTGGCGAAAACAAACGGTACGTGCGTCCGTTCGTTTCGCGTGAACGTACGTCCGTCCTGGCGAAAACGAAAGGTACGTGCGTCTGTTCGTTTCGCGTAAACGTACATCCGTCCTGGCGAAAACAAACGGTACGTGCGTCCGTTCGTTTCTCGTGTTCGTACGTCCGTCTTGGCGAAAACGAACGGTACGTGCGTCCGTTCGTTTCCCGTGAATGTAGGTCCGTCCTGGCGAAAACGAACAGTAAGTGCGTGGCTTCGTTTCGAGTGAACGTACGTCCGTCCTGGCGAAAAGGAACGGGATGTGGGTCCGATCGTTTCGCGTGAACATACGACCGTCCTGGCGAAAATGAACGGTTTGAGCGTCCGTTCGTTTCGCGTGAACGTACGTCCGTCCTGGCGAGAAACGAACGGTATGTGCGTCCGTTCGTTTCGCGTGTACATACGTCCGTTCAGGAGAGCATCGAACGGTACGTGCTTCCGTTCGTTTCGCGTGTATGTACGTACGTCCTGGCGAGATACGAACTGAATATGCATCCGTTCATTTCGCGTGTACGTACATCCCTTCTGGCGAGAAACGAATGGTACGTGCGTAAGTGCGTTTAGCGTGTACGTACGTCAATACTGGTGAGAAACAAACGGTACGTGCGTCTGTTAGTGTAGCGTCTACGTACGTCCGTGCTGGCGAGAAACGAACGGTAAGTGCCTCCGATCGTTTCGCGTGTACGTACGACCGTCCTGGCGAGAAACGAACGGTACGTGAGTCCGTTCGTTTCGAGTGGAATTACGTACGTTCTGGCGAGAAACGAACAGTACGTGCGTCCGTTCGTTTCGCGTGTTAGTACGCCCGTCCTGGCGAGAAACAAACGGTACGTGCGTCCGTTTGTTCCGCGTAGACGTACGTTCGTCCAGGCGAGAGCCGATCGCGACGTGCGTCCGTTTGTTTCGCGTCGACGTACGTCCGTCCTGGCGAGAAACGAATGGTACGCGCGTTCGTTCGTTTCGCGTGTACGTACGTCCTTCCTGGCGAGAAATGAACGGTACGTGCTTCCGTTCATTTCGCATGTATGTACGTACGTCCTGGCGAGTAACGAACGGTACGTGCGATCGTTAGTTTCGCGTGTACGTATGACCGACCTGGCGAGAAATAAACGGTACGTGCGTCCTTTCGTTTCGCGTGGACGTACGTCCGTCCTTGCGAAATCGGAAGGTACGTGCGTCCGTTCGTTTCTCGTGTACGTACTTCCTTACTGGCGAGAAACGAACGGTATGTGCGTCAGTTCGTTTCGCGTGTACGTACATCCGTCCTGGCGAGAAACGAACGGTTCGTGCGTCCGTTCGTTTCGCGTGTACGTCCATCCTTCCTGGCGAGAACTGATCGGTACGTGCGTCCGTTCGTTTCGCGTGTACGTACGTCCGTCCGAGCGGGAAACAAACGATACGTGCGTTCGTTCGTTTCGCGTATATGTTCGTCCGTCCTGGCGAGAATTGAACGGTACGTGCGTAAGTGCGTTTAGCGTGTACGTACGTCAATACTGGTGAGAAACAAACGGTACGTGCGTCCGTTCGTGTAGCGTCTACGTACGTCCGTGCTGGCGAGAAACGAACGGTAAGTGCGTCCGATCGTTTCGTGTGTACGTACGACCGTCCTGGCGAGTAACGAACGGTACGTGCGTTCGTTAGTTTCGCGTGTACGTATGACCGACCTAGCAAGAAATGAACGGTACCTGCGTCCTTTCGTTTCGCGTGGACGTACGTCCGTCCTTGGGAAATCGGAAGGTACGTGCGTCCGTTCGTTTCTTGTGTACGTACTTCTTTACTGGCGAGAAACGAACGGTACGTGCGTCCGTTCGTTTCGCGTGTACGTCCATCCTTCCTGGCGAGAACTGATCGGTACGTGCGTCCGTTCGTTTCGCGTGTACGTACGTCCGTCCGAGCAGGAAACAAACGGTACGTGCGTGCGTTCGTATCGCGTATACGTTCGTCCGTCCTGGCGAGAATCGAACGGTACGTGCGTAAGTGCGTTTAGCGTGTACGTACGTCAATACTGGTGAGAAACAAACGGTACGTGCGTCCGTTCGTGTAGCGTCTACGTACGTCCGCTACACGAACAGACGCACGTATCGTTCGTTTCGCGTGTACGTACGTCCGTCCTGGCGAGAAACGAACAGCACGTGCGTCCGGTGGTTTCATGTGTATGTACGTCCGTCCTGGCGTGAAACGGTCGGTACGTGCGTCCGTTTGTTTCGCGTGTACGTACGTCCCTTCTGGCGAGAAACGAATGCGTAAGTGCGTTTAGCGTGTACGTACGTCAATACTGATGAGAAACAAATGGTACGTTCGTCCGATCGTTTGGCGTGTACGTACGTCCGTCCTGGCGAGAAACGAACGGTACGTGCGTCCTTTCGTTTCGAGTGGACGTACGTCAGTCATGGCGAGAAACGAACGGTACGTGCGATCGTTCGTTTCGCGTGTACGTACGTCCGTCCTGGCGAGAAACGACCGGTACGTGAGTCCGTTCGTTTCTCGCCAGCACGGACGTACGTAGACGCTACACGAACAGACGCACGTACCGTTTGTTTCTCACCAGTATTGACGTACGTACACGCTAAACGCACTTACGCACGTACCATTCGTTTCTCGCCAGAAGGGATGTACGTGCACGCGAAATGAACGGACGCATAAACGCGAAACGGAAGCACGTACCGTTCGATTCTCGCCTGAACGGACGTACGTATACGCGAAACGAACGGACGCACATACCGTTCGTTTCTCGCCAGGGCGGACGTACGTATACGCGAAACGAACGCACGCACGTACCGTTTGTTTCCCGCTAGGACGGACGTACGTACACGCGAAACGAATGGACGCATGTACCGATCAGTTCTCGCCAGGAAGGATGGATGTACACGCGAAACGAACGGACGCACGAACCGTTCGTTTCTCGCCAGGACGGACGTACGTCCACGCGAAACGAAAGGACGCACTTCGCGATCGGTTCTCGCCTGGACGAACGTTCGTTTGTTTCTCGACAGGACGGGCGTACTAACACGCGAAACGAAGGGACGCACGTACTGTTCGTTTCTTGCCAGAACGTACGTACTTCCACTCGTTAGTTTCGCGTGTACGTATGACCGACCTGGCGAGAAATGAACGGTACGTGAGTCCTTTCGTTTCGCTTGGACGTACGTCCGTCCTTGCGAAATCGGAAGGTACGTGCGTCCGTTCGTTTCTCGTGTACGTACTTCTTTACTGGCGAGAAACGAACGGTACGTGCGTCCGTTCGTTTCGCGTGTACGTACGTCCGTCCTCGAGAGAAACGAACGGTACGTGCGATCGTTCGTTTAGTGTGTACGTACGTCCGTCCTGGCGAGAAACATGCGGTACGTGCGTCCGTTCGTTTCGCGTACACGTCCGTCCGTCCAGGCGAGAAACGAAACGTACGTGCGTCCGTTCGTTTCGCGTGTACGTACGTCCGTCCTGGTGAGAAATGAACGGTACATGCGTCCGTTCGTTTCGCGTGTACGTACGCCCGTCCTGGCGAGAAACGAACGGTACGTGCGTCCCTTCGTTTCGCGTGGACGTACGTCCGTCCTGGCGAGAAACGAACGGTACGTGCGGCCGTTCGCTTCGCGTTTACGTCCGTCCGTCCGTCCTGGCGAAATACGAACGGTACGTGCGTCCGTTCGTTTAGTGTGTACGTACGTCTGTCATGGTGAGAAACATGCGGTACGTGCGTCCGTTCGTTTCGCGTACACGTCCGTCCGTCCAGGCGAGAAACGAAACGTACGTGCGTCCGTTCGTTTCGCTTGTACGTACGTCCGTCCTGGCGAGAAATGAACGGTACGTGCGTCCGTCCGTTTCATGTGTACGTACGTCCGTCCTGGCGAGAAACGTACGGTACGTGCTTCTATTTATTTCGCGTCTACGTACCTCCGTCCTGGCGAGAAAGGAAAGGTACGTGCGTCCGTTCTTTTCATGTGTACGTGCATCAGTCATGGCGAGAAACGAATGGTTCCTGCGTCCGTTCGTTTCGCGTGTACGTACGTCCGTCCTGGCGAGAAATGAACGGTACGTGTGTCCTTTCGTTTCGCGTACACGTCCGTCCGTCCAGGCGAGAAACGAAACGTACGTGCGTCCGTTCGTTTCGCGTGTAAGTACGTCCGTCCTGGCGAGAAATGAACGGTACGTGCTTCCGTTCGTTTCGCTTGTACGTACGTCCGTCCAGGCGAGAAACGATCGGTACGTGCGTCCGTCCGTTTCATGTGTACGTACGTCCGTCCTGGCGAGAAACGTACGGTACGTGCTTCTATTTATTTCGCGTGTACGTACCTCCGTCTTGGCGAGAAACGAAAGGTACGTGCGTCCGTTCTTTTCATGTGTACGTGCATCAGTCCTGGCGAGAAACGAATGGCACCTGCGTCCGTTCGTTTCGCGTGTACGTACGTCCGTCCTGGCGAGAAACGAACGGTACGTGCGTCCTTTCGTTTCGCGTGGACGTACGTCCGTGTTGGCGGGAAACAAACGGTACGTGCGTCCGTTCTTTTCATGTGTACGTGCATCAGTCCTGGCGAGAAACGAACGGTACGTGCGGCCGTTCGCTTCGCGTGTACGTGCTTCCGTTCGTTTAGCGTGGACGTACGTCCGTCCTGGCGAGCAACGAAAAGTATGTGCGTCCGCTCGTTTCGCGTGGACGTATGTCCGTCCTGGCTATAAGCGATCCATACGTGCGTCCGCTCGTTTCGCGTGGACGTACGTCCGTCCTGGCAAGAAACGAACGGTACGTGCGTCCGTTTGTTTCGTGGGTACGTACGTCCGTCCTCGAGAGAAACGAACGGTACGTGCGATCGTTCGTCTCGCGTGGACGTACGTCCGTCCTGGCGAGAAATGAACGGTACGTGCGGCCGTTCGCTTCGCGTTTACGTACGTCCGTCCTGGCAAAAAACGAACGGTACGTGCGTGCGTTCGTTTAGTGTGTACATACGTGTGTCCTGGCGAGAAACATGCGGTATGTGCGTCCGTTCGTTTCGCGTACACGTCCGTCCGTCCTGGCGAGAATTGAACGGTACGTGCTTCCGTTCGTTTTGCTTGTACGTACGTCCGTCCTGGCGAGAAACGATCGGTACGTGCGTCCGTCCGTTTCATGTGTACGTACGTCCGGCCTGGCGAGAAATGAACGGTACGTGCTTCCGTTCGTTTTGCTTGTACGTACGTCCGTCCTGGCGAGAAACGATCGGTACGTGCGTCCGTTCGTTTCGCGTGCACGTACCTCCGTGCTGGCTAGAAATGAACGGTACGTGCGTCCGTTAGTTTCGCGTGTACGTATGTCCATTACTTTCATGTGTACGTATTTCTGTCCTGGCGAGAAACGAACGGTATGTGCGTCCGTTTGTTTCGCTTGTACGTACGTACGTCCGTCCTGGCGTGAAACGAACAGCACGTACGTCCGTTCTTTTCGAGTGGACGTACATCCGTGCTGACGAGAAACGAACGGTACGTGCGGCCGTTCGTTTCGCCTGTACGTACGTCCGAAGGGTACGTGCGGTCTTTCGTTTCGCGTGGATTTACGTCCGTCCTGGCGAGAAAAGAACGGTACGTGCGTCCGTTCGTTTCGCGTGTACATACGTCCGTACTAGTAAGAAACGAACGGTACGTACGTCTGTTCGTTTCGCGTGTACGTAGGTCCGTCCAGGCGAGAAACGAACGGTCCGTGCGTCCGTTCGTCTCGCCTGTACGTACGTCCGTCCTGGCAAGAGACGTACGGTACTTGCTTCTATTTATTTCGCGTGTACGTACCTCTGTCTTGGCGAGAAACGAAAGGTACGTGCGTCCGTTCTTTTCATGTGTACGTGCATCAGTCCTGGCGAGAAACGAACGGTACGTGCGTCCGTTCGTTTCGCGTGTACGTACGTCCGTCCTGGCGAGAAACGAACGGTACGTGCGTCCTTTCGTTTCGCGTGGACGTACGTCCGTGTTGGCGGGAAACAAACGGTACGTGCGTCCGTTCTTTTCATGTGTACGTGCATCAGTCCTGGCGAGAAACGAACGGTACATTCGTCATTTCGTTTCGCGTGTACGGACGTCCGTCCTCAAGAGAAACGAACGGTACGTGCGATCGTTCGTTTCGCGTGGACGTTCGTCCGTCCTGGCGAGAAACGAACGGTACGTGCGTCCATTCGTTTAGTGTGTACGTACGTCTGTCCTGGCGAGAAACATAAGGTACGTGCGTCTCTTCGTTTCGTTTGGACGTACGTTCTTCCTGGCGAGAAACGAACGGTACATGCGTCCGTTCGTTTCGCGTGTACGTACGTACGTCCGTCCTGGCCAGAAACGAACGGTACGTGCGTTCGTTCGTTTCGAGTGGACGTACGACCGTACTGGCGAGAAACGAACGTTACGTGCGTCCGTTCGTTTCGCGTATACGTACGTCCGTCCTGGCGAGAAACGAACGGTACGTGCGACCGTTCGTTCCGCGTGGAATAGTCCGTCCTTGCGAGAACCTATCGGTACGTACGTCCGTCCGTTTCACGTGTACGTACGTACGTCAGTCCTGGCGAGAAACGAACGGTACGTGCGTCCATTTATTTCGCATGTACGTACGACCGTACTGGCGAGAAACGAACGCTACGTGCGTCCGTTCGTTTCGCGTAGACATACGTCTGACCTGGCGAGAGACGAATCGTACGTGCGTCCGTTCGTTTCGCGTGTACGTACGTACGTCCTGGCGAGAAACGAACGATACGTGCTTCCGTTCGGTCCGCGAGTACGTACGTCCGTCCTGGCGAGAAACGAACGGTACGTGCATCGATCGGAAGCGGCCGAATTCAGAGCGACGACTAGGCGGCAGAGAGACGATCGGGCGGCGGAGTTTCGCCGGCGAAGCGCAGGTGCGTCGTGGCAGCAAGAAGGAAGCTAGCGAGCGACTAGGAGTGATTGGGAGCCGATCAAAGCGGCGGAAGACGCATCAGCGGCGGAGCTCCGCTTGCGAACCGCACCTGCTATCGAAAGGCCGTCGTCTCGGCGGCGATACCGATCGCGAGTGTGTGTGTCCGTGTGTTACGCACGCTAGGAGACGCTGGGACAAGCGGCTGACACGCTCGACGGACGAGAAGCAGGTCGAGCGAGTCGCGGCGGCGACAAACGAAGCCGGCCAGCGATTGAGAGCGAGCAAAGAGAAAGCGGATGCATAGGCGGCGGAGTCCCGCCGGTGCGATCTAAAGGCCGAAGTGTCGGCCACGATACGAGCTTCGATACGAGCCGCGGTCGGTACCGCGACGAGGACCGACCCGCAAACTCGCGGGTCGGACCCGGCGGAACTCTCGCGGTCTAGGTGGCCCTCACACCCCAAGGAGGTCCAGACTACTACGTATGAGTAGCAGCCATCGATCGGGTGGTCGTTTCGTCCAACTCGCACTCCGACCGCGGCAGACAGAAAGTTCCGAACCCCAGTTATGAACTCATTTGCATACAGCCAATCAGAGCTCAACTATCAAACTAATTTATGAGCGCATAACAAGTGATGGGCGATAAGATAAGGTCACTTGGGTAAGGAATGACCATGCTACTTTTCTCATTTAAAAATGCTTTTTGATCTTGTTCTTACCATAGCTGCCTCTACGTAATTTTTTGTGTTATTGTTTACATTGTAAAACCGTAAGGGGAGAAGGTTTCTTGCACATCACTCTCTATCCACATTCTCCCCCATCCACATCTTCACCATATGTGGTCCTAACAAAATCCGATAATAGGTATAGATGCAAATCTATCTAATTACTTGTCTCCTTCATGCATAACTTGGCGATCGGTCAACTTACCAAAACATTCTTCGTCTCGAGTTCACTTGGTAGAGTGTTTGTTAACTTGACAACAAGGTCAAGGTTAGCTCTGATTGGCTGTATGTAAATGAGTTCATTACTGGAGTCCGGAACTCTCGTGGGAAAAATTTTCGCTGGCCAGCGTGCTAACGATTCTGCCAGCTCACCGCCTTAATGTAGGCAGTATATTTATTTCTTTATTGCCCACAGAGGGATAAACATAGAGGGGACAAACAAGGACAGACAAACGGATTAAGTCGATTACATTGACTCCAGTGCGTAACTGGTACTTATTTAGTCGACACCGAAAGGATGAAAGGCAAAGCCGACCGCCAACACCTCTTATGTCCACCTCCTATGTTCACTTTATACACATCAGCTCAATTTGATTCGTCCTCTTGTTGTTTGTATTTGTAATTGTGTACCATGTTCTCCGTTTTTTGTCTTTGTTGTACACATTCGATAGCTTTCTTACAAAAAATCTAATGCTGTTGGCTTAAACTTTTTGGGGGAGCAACCAGATCAAACAGTCTCAAGTGTAACTGCCCAAAACTGTAAGGACATCTGGTAACTTGACTGACGAAAGAAGGCCACAAATGACCTGTTCCTCTAATTGTTGTTTTTCCTGTCCGTCTTTGTATTTTCTATCTGTCCAGATGTTTTATTGTCCTCTATTTTGTTCCATGATATATATATATATATATATATATATATATATATATATATATATATATATATATATATATATATATATATATATATATATATACTCATGTCAAGCTTCTTTCAGTTTCTGTCGACCAAATTCACTCAGAAGGCTTTGGTCAGTCCCAGGCTATAGCAGAAGATACTTGCCCAAGATGCAATGCAGTGGGACTGAACTCAGAACCATGTGGTTGGGAAGCGAGCTGTTGTATTTAGAGATAAGTGTATTCACTCAAGTGTGACATAATGCACACTTAATGGACTCTTTGAATGTCTGTACCTGATTTAGGTACTGGGCAACCCCAGTAGATTTAGGCAAAAGATACAACTTGATCAGAAGCAAGTTATAGTCAAGTTTGCAGGTGAAACTTAAACTCTCCATTTATTCACAGCATCTTTGTTTGAAATCACAATTTACCCCTCTTTAGATGAAACTTAATGGTATGTTGTAACAGCCTTCAGTAGGGTTTTCTATTTTAAATTTTTCCTGCATACCCATAGTAATGCTGATGTGATAATACATACAAATTTAAACATAAATAAAAACCTTTACATATATATAATTATGATAATACTTAAAATTAACTGAGTTTGAACTTTTTTCCTATGCTTTACACTGAACATTATATACTTTCCTCTATGCTACACAGCTATCAGATAGAGATCGATAGGAAAATGGCTTGTTATTAAATGATACAAAATAAAAACATTGCCTTCATTCACAAGCAGATTTGACCTATTAGTAGGAATCATGCTTTTGCCAGATGCTGTGTCTGTATTTACAAGCACACATAAATATCTTCTTAGTGGAACATTTAAGATGTGACAGCTGATGGGAAAAAGAGCAGCACCAACACTCTATGGTACACATTTTCAGCTGAATAAACTAAGGTAGTGTGAAATGAAGTGCTAAATTGAAGGAATTGCTCATGTCACCCAGTCCCAGAATCAAACCTGCTTTCACCACACTAGAGCATATACAATATATCAGACAAGAAATACCTTTCTTCTCACCCTTCCTCACATTACATTGTGAAAGACATAAAAGTTGATTTAAAGCTTAAATAATATTTGAGGTTCAATTTCAGTATATAACTTATCAACCTGAGGGGGATGAGAAGTAAAGTTGGCTCTGATAAGATTTGAAGTGAGAGCTGAGAGGGATAAACTAAATATGATTATCCACTTAATTCCAAGGATTTACTCTGCTGGCCACCCACAATGAACAACATTAATTTTGACAGTGCACTAGGTTAATATTTGTCAAGGGAGAGAGTATGGTTGATTGAACTGACCCCAGTATGTTACTAGTCCTTATTTTATTGACTCCAATATAGATGAAAGCTGAAGATGACTAGGTCAAAGGCAGACATGCACAACAGTCACTGAAACAAAGGGCTTGTGTGCTGGAGATTTCACCAGTTTCCTTGGGCATTTGATCTTGACAGTCTTTCGTACTTGCCTCACCAACTTGGTATAGTACTCTATTGATGATGTGCCCCTTTTGAATAAACATAATTCCTTTTGCATTCCACAAAACTGAGGCCATCACCTTCCCTGCTGATGAAATGATCTTGACTTTCTTTGGAGCAGGTGAGGATTGTCTCTTTGTCTTTGACTCAAAGTGATCAATCCAACACACATCATGGGTTAGGAAATGTTCAAAGAAATCACCTGGATCTGCCTCAAACAATGTTAGATTTTCTTGATGCGATCAGCCTGGTGTGCTTTCGATCCAGTGTCAGATGTGGCACTGGCTGAGCAGAAACTTTTGTCATGCCAAGTTCATTGTGCAGAATATTCTCAACTCTCTCATGGGATATGCTGATAGTATTGGCTATTTCACTTATAATCAATCACCCATCATCCATCAGCATGTGGTGAACACAATCGATGCTTTCTTCAGTGCATGCAGTTTCAGGACATCTAGACTTTGGGCCATCTTAAAGACTCTCCTAAATTCAGCTGCCAACTTTTGCACTGTTGATAAAACTGGATCATCATTCCCTAATCTAGCAATCATGTCAGCATGAATGTCATTGGGAGCTAAACCCTTTTTTCTGCAAATACTTCATAATACCATAATGAAAATTTTGTACATTTCTAAGAGAAGTTGATAGTTGTTAGTTCTGAAGTCTTCTTTGAACAGTTAGACGTCAGTTTACTTAGAAAGAGACAATGCAGTTATTAATAAGAAAAGTTGAAATGATGCATGCAAGATATCCTCTCTAGCATCACCCCCTTCATAGTCAGCTATAAACTTTTCAGCCCTGCCCCTCATGTGTGTGTGTGTGTGTGTGTGTGTGTGTGTGTGTGTGTGTGTGTGTGTGTGTGTACATGTATTTTCTCTGAGTAATCGATGCCAGGGCTGCCTGACTGGTTCCCATGCTGGTGGCACATCAAAAGCACCATCTGAACATGATCAATACCAGGCTTGTCTGACTGGCGGCACGTAAAAAGCACCCACTACACTCTCGGAGTGGTTGGTGTTAGGAAAGGCATCCAGCTGTAGAAACATTGCCATATCAGATTGGAGCCTGGTGCAGCCACTGGCTTTCTAGACCTCAATTCAAACTATCCAACCCATGCCAGCATGGAAAACGTAAGTTAAGTGATAATACTGATCACACACACACATATATATTTAAGAAAGAAAATATGTAAAACACACAGGAAGTTTGTATGATAAAATTTATGCTAATATTGAGATCATACTGAAACAAAAGGTTGTATTATAACATAATAAACTGGTAGCACCAGTTTCACGTCTTACGCTTATCAAGCTTCCAAGGTCTTAGATTTCAGCCATTCTAAGACCTTGGAAGTTTGATAAGCATAAGGCCTGAAACCGGTACTACCAGTTTATTACTTTGTAATACAACTCTTTGTTTCATTATGATCTCAATATGAGCATACATTTTATTATATAAACTTTCTGTGCGTTTTTACATATTTTTCTTTCTTAAATATCTACAACCACGTATAAACATGATCTGACACCTTTATGCTATGTATATATATTCCCTGAGTGAGTTTAGTTATTGTTTAACACACACACACACATGTATTTTCCCTGACTGGTTTTAGTTATTGTTTAACATGATAACTGGGAAAGTACAATGAATCCTGTATTTAGACTTAACCTATTGATTTCAAACACATGGTTATTTTCCTCAGTCGATAAATTGAATTTTGATAGTAATAAACCTAACTTGTATCTATTTTAGTTGTTTATTAATAAAATTCCTGAAGCAGTTAACATAAAAAGGAAAATGCTATCAATTTCTATAAAATGTGATACTTGATACATCTGTGAGATATAATTTGGACACAAACATTTTATAACACGTATGCTAGTAAATCAATTATCCTACTTATCAGGTAGAAAACCATGCAACTAGTTAGTGCATGACTATACAATGTGACATCAAATCACACGGCAGCTTGCATGACACGCCCGAATTATAAATCACTCTAAAATGTCCAGTTAAACAGTCACTGTGCTGGTTAAATTTTTTGCATACTAATGTGTAGATACTGAATTAGCCAGTAGAAATAAAACATACATCCTGTATCATATGAAATGTGGAAAATTCCAGAAAATAACCCTGTATCAAAACTGAGTTAACTCAGTTCACAAGCTTGGAACCTACTGTTTTGGGTTCCTGCAAAGTGAAGGTTTAAGAGACAAAGTGACATAGCTGACAATGTCTTTACTCAGTCATACTATAGACACAGATCAATTAGCAGTATGAGACACAGATCAATTAGCAGTCATACTATAGACACAGATCAATTATCACTGAGACACCTTGATAAGAAATATCCAGTTTAACAAACAACTAAGGACAAAGACCAACAAAATTACCATGAAGCAGTGAGTCTGTGCTGACAAATTAGACCTAAAAAATACTGCAGAAATCTTTTAACAGTTTTGTAAGAAGGCATATAAAGGTGCTTTAGAATAAGGCTTATCTTCTCGATGGACATGTTAGACATTCTCATCAATTAACATCTGTTCTCTATGCTTGTATGGATTGGGTGGTTCAACAGGAGCTGGTGAACCAGAGGGTTGCATGAAGTTCCAAAGTCTGCTTTGGCATGGTTTCTATGACTGGATACCTTTCCTAAAACCAATCACAGAGTGAACTGGGCACTTTTTATGTGGCAACAGTGCTAGTGAGGTACCTAAGTAACATGCAAGACAAGACTCCTCAACTGAGGGCTGTAGTATTAAAGGAGGTGGTTCAAGTATGATAGAGGGATAAGAGCAGATGTTTTGCATAGGGGAGATAAATGGCTCAGTTGGAGAAGAGAGTGGTGAATATGTGTCAAGGTATAGCCTCAAATTACAGGGAGGTGAATACAAGTGGTACAGAAGATTGAATAAGGTGAGTAGGTAAGGTTGCAAGAGTGTCAAAGGAGAGAGGAATGTAGAATTTCATTCCTCTGGTTGTCCAATGAGGTGAGGGCTCCATTCCTTTGTCGGACCACTGGCACAGAGGGGCTTCTGCTTGCTGCTCCCTTGGCTCCCCTATCCTTTTCAGCCTGGTTGTTCACAGGAGTGGGGGTTCTATTCTTTTGAGGAACCACTGGATCAAAGAGACTTCTCGGTTTTGTTTCCTTTTCTCAATTCTTATCAGCCTTGCCACAATAGTTTTCCATTATAACTGCAAGAGTGTCAATGTGTGATCTGATAAACATATAGGGTCAGATGAATTCATCTTTCTTCCGCTCTATCTGATCAATGGTTCTACAGAAGCCATTGTTTTTTAGTGCAGCAATGATGTTGTTTGGTGGATCACCACTAGCAATTACCCATGCTCACAACAGAAGATTCAATTCTTTGCTCTCCCACTTTGGTTCCATCTTCGTTTTTTTTTTACCAGAGGGGAGGAGAGGAAACGAGAGATAGAGGGAAGTAGAGAATAAACACGGGGGGGAGGACAGGGGAAGAGAGGGGGTGATATGAAAAAAGAGAAAGGGGTGTGAGATGATAGCGAGACAGAGGGAGGTAGAAGAGGGGGAAAGAAATAGACAGAGTGAGGGAGAGGAAGGGAAGAGAAAGGGAGACAGAGTGAGGGAAGGACAGGAAAGAATGAAGGATGTGAGGGAAAGGGAGAGAAGGAGTGAGAAGAGGGGGGAAAAATGAGAAGTATATGAGGGAGAGGGTGAGGAGGCAGGAGGAGAGGTAGATGTTGAAAGAGACAAAAGAAGGGAAGGAGAGAGATGAGAAAAAGAGGAAGATATGGAAGAGATAGGGAGGGAGGTAGGTGTAAAGAGAGGTAAAGGGAAGGAGAGAGAAGCAGGAAAGGGAGGAATGTGAGGGAAGGGGAGAGGAGAGAGGAAGAGGTATGTATGAAAGAGAGAGGGGGAGCAGGTAACAAAGATATGTAGGAAAGCGAAAACAAAATTCATAAATCTAGGTAGGTACTGTGAAAGAGATAAAGTGAAAAATAAAACGATAGTGAAAAGAAAGGGGTTTCATTACGAGTTCTATATTTCAAACAGAGTGTAGAACGAAGAGATCACTTTAAGAAAAGTTGAATGAAAAATTATAGTAAGAGAGAAAAAGTTTCACCATAAATTCTCAGGACGTAAATAAACGATAAGTCTTAACTCAAATTTTCATCTGGTATTACCAAAGATAAAAGAAAATAAACAAAATGAGTAGGATACCTATTTGCAAGAGCTAAAATTCCAGTCCTTGTTCTTGTACGAAGAAGTTTACTTTCAAAAACAATTTTTTCTTCTTACATGTGGCTGCAAATGAAAGTACGACTTATCACCATGTGTTTTTTTTTTTTTACCAGAGGGGAGGAGAGGAAGTGAGAGATAGAGGGAGGTAGAGACGAAACACAGAGGTGGTGGGGGACAAGGAAAGAAAGAGGGTGATATGAAAAAAGAGAAAGGGGGTGGAGTGATAGCGAGACAGAGGGAGCTTGCGTCGCTGATTTTAATATACTATATTAAACTTTTAGTGTAATATATTACTTTTTTACTGATATATTATAGTAGACCATTATGAAATAACAAGTACTACGTTTTTTATCAGTTTTAGCAGACTTTTTCATCGATTTTGGGAATCCCTCTTGGTTGTTTCAGGAGAGTGAAAAAGCACATCTTTCCTCAAGCACATATACATACATACATACATACATATATATATATATATATATATATATATATATACACACACACACATATATGTATACACATACATATATAATATATATACACATATATACATAAATATATAATTATACACACACATATATATATACATATACATTTATATATATATACATACATACATATATATGGCTTTGGCTTTTGGTGAAGGAGAGAGTTTGACATTGCTGCCCTGATATTGGTTCACCTGGGATCTTGGATAGTAAGAGTTCAAGTTGTTTCTCAAAAACATCTACTCCCGCTCCATAGAGATCCCTCAGATGCTTTGGCAAGGAGTTAAATAGCTGTGGACCCTTGAATGCCAAGCTATTGCAGTACATGGTCCTCACTCTAGATGATACAGCTGGGACTTTTGGAACAGTGCAGTGACATTCATTTCAAGGTCTGGTATAACTCTCAACTCCAGAGTTTGGTGCCAGCCCCTCCAGCATCTTCCACACATATATCCCTGCATACCTCTCCTATCTTCACTCTGGGGAGTAGAGTCATAGCTCTTTCAGTCACTCCCAGTAGCTCAACTGTTCCATTGATGCAATCTTCCTCATATAGTATCACTGAACTACCTCAAGTTCTGCTATTAATCCTACAGTGTAGCACGACCATAGTTGAGAGCAGTAGCCCAGACAGCTGAGAACATATGTCCTCCATAGGACCAGCATAGTTTCCTGGTCCCTTGTTCTGAAAGTTCTCATAGGCGTGGGAGTGGCTGTGTGGTAAGTAGCTTGCTTACAAACCACATGGTTCTGGGTTCAGTCCCACTGCATGGCACCTTGGGCAAGTGTCTTCTACTATAGCCTCGGGCTGACCAAAGCCTTGTGAGTGGATTTGGTAGACAGAAACTGAAAGAAGCCCATCGTATATATGTATATATATCTATATATATACATATATATATGTATGTGTGTGTATGTTTGTCCCCCCCCACCAACATCACTTGACAACCGATGGTGGTGTGTTTACGTCCCCGTAACTTAGCGGTTCAGCAAAAGAGACCGATAGAATAAGTACTAGGCTTACAAAGAATAAGTCCTTGGGTCGATTTGCTCGACTAAAGGCGGTGCTCCAGCATGGCCACAGTCTAATGACTGAAACAAGTAAAAGAGTAATCTATCTGGCTGCATGCTGCCACCATCTTGGTGACATGCATGTGAAACGAGGCATCGCTTCTCATCAATCCCAAGATTACGCACTGTATATGATTCAAGGATTTCCACCCCAAAGGCTGTTCTGTTGATCAGATCAACTGGAACACGCATTGTCGTAACCAACAAATTATTGAGTGAAGTTGGTAGACAGAAATCAAACCTGGGCACCAAACCGTTAATTAACAAAGTTAACATTTCTGTTAAGTTAACTTTGGAAATCATTATCAAACTAATTAACTTCCATTAACTCAAGTCAACCTGAGTTAACTTCAATTGAATTGAAGTTAATAGATTTTATAGTTTTGGCACATTTTAAAAGTGTTTTTAGAGCAAAAACTGATTTTTGTTTTTTGCCATAAAAATGAATGTTAACGGTTTATCAATAATTTCCTTTATATTTGGAAATAAATAACAGTTATCAAAGTTGACTTTTCAATGAACAGTGCTCACCTTTGCCAGAAACTGAAGAGGCCTGTCCATATACTTACACTCACACATGTTAAAACATGCGTGTTTTTGTGCACATACATATTTGCATAATTGATTTCTTTTCAGCTCAATTTGTTCAGTGATTGTAAACAAAGCAACAGCTTTGCTATCTTATACAAGCAATGTTGTATGCTTGACTAATACATATGTCGAAATCGTTTCATTGTTGTATAGATTAGAGGTTATTAGGTTGCTTGGAAAGAAATGAGGGTTGATGACAGGAAGACCATCTGACCATGGGAAATTTCATTCAATGAATTCCATTTGACCCATTCAAGCATGGAAAAGTGGAAGTGAAATCAGCAATAACACTGATACTGACGATGGAGATCAATATTAAAATGTTAGTGGTAGAATAAATTCACAAATATTTTTGTTTATAAACTTACCATGGAGGCACAACGGCCCAGTGGTTAGGGCAGCGGCTTGCAGTCATATGATCGCAGTTTCGATTCCCAGATCGGGCATTGTGAATGTTTATTGAGAGAAAACACCTAAAAGCTCCACGAGGCTCCGGCAGGGGATGGTGGTGACCCCTGCTGTACTCTTCCACCACAACTTTCTCTCACTCTTACTTCCTGTTTCTGTTGTGCCTGTAATTCAAAGGGCCAACTTTGTCACTCTGTATCACGCTGAATATCCCCGAGAACTACGTTAAGGGTACACGTGTCTGTGGAGTGCTCAGCCACTTGCACGTTAATTTCACGAGCAGGCTGTTCCGTTGATCGGATCAACTGGAACCCTCGGTGTCGTAAGCGACGGAGTGCCAACAACAATAAACTTACCATGTTGGAGTTCTTTGATAAAATAACCGGTATAAACTGGAAGACATTGTGATAGTTATTATTCAGTCATAGTTTAGCTCTAATCAAGCAAAAGGCATTCTAGCAATGACCATCACACCATTTTTATTTTTAAAATTATCAGACACATCACATCTAATACCACATTATACAATGTCTCCTTTTTATATTTTTGAAGCAGCAGGGCTTGAGGGAGATTTAGCTGCTACTTCTAGTATGTTGAGCTCCCTTGTTGGTATAGTTTTGAATGGTATACTTCAGTGGTTCTCAAACAGTGTCTATATCAAATATCGTTAAAATTTATGTGCAATAAATTGGTTATAATTAAAATACACAAAATATTTTACTTTTTTATACAATTCCTAATAATATTTAATTATAAAAATATCATTATAGGATTTTTTGAAGCATTCAATGGCTACGAGGGTCCATCCAAGTAAAATAAGGATCAAAGGGGGTCCACAAGCAAAAAATGGTATCAAGTATCATTGGTATAGATCAGTGGTTCCTAACCCTTTTATTTAAATTAGTTTTCCCACGGATCCCTTTTAATATGCTTCACAGACCCGAAGGGGTCCACAGACCCCAGGCTGGGAACCACTGGTATAGATTAAAAACAAACATATAATGAAGTTGGTTATAATCTCTTCATCTAAATTATAAGTAGCTAAATTACTTGGGAGATCTAGCAGAGTCCTGGGCCTCGATTTTATGTAAATACAATGACAATAGGCACAAGCATGTCTGTGATAAGAAGTTTGCTTTCAAACTACATGGTCTTGAGTTCAGTTTCACCACATGGCACCCTGGGGATAAATTTATACTACAGCCCAAGGCCAACCAAAGCATTGTGATTGGATTTGGTAGACAGAAACTGAAAGAAGCCAAGAAGCCCATTGTGTGTGTATGTGTTACTGTCTCCTTGCCTTGACTTTGCATAATATTTGTAAAATAAATATCACCATTATGTAGGTGGTGTCTGTGGCTTCCAATCTTCAGTGAAAACATGCCAGGTCATGGAGAAATGTTACCTTAATTGGAAACAGGTGAGGGTTGGCAACAAGAAGAGTATCAACCTGCTGCAGAAAAATCCACCTTAACAAATTCAGTTCAACTTATAGGACCATGGAAAAGTAGATGTTAAAAATGACGACTAAGGTAACAATAACAAGCAGATGCTTGAACATTTTAATTTGGAAGCAGAATTTTCAAATTAAAGAATACCATATTAGAAGAATTAGAAACATGTCCAAAGTTCCAAAGGGCAAATGCCAGTTAGCTCCAGTTTCATGTCATTAAGTGAATGAGGGATAAATGGTTCCTAGTAGAGTAGACCAGCCTTATCTTTCACAGGTAAGATTCCAAGATGATCTGGAACTTATTCTAGACAACTTGCTAAATACTGAGCTCAGTGCTACCTGACTGGCCTCCGTGCTAGCAGCACGTAAAGAGTACCAGTTGAGTGTGGTCGATGCCAGTACTGCCTGATTGGCTCCTGTGCCAGTGGCATGTAAAAAGCACCATTTGAGCATGGTCGATGCAAGTGTCGCCTGACTGGTCCCCATGCCAGTGGCACATAAAAAGCACCCACTACACTCTCAGAGTGGTTAGGAAGTGCATCCAGCTGTAGAAACCTTGCCAGATCACACTGGAACCTGATGCAGTCTCCTGGTTTGCCAGTCCGTAATCAAACCATCCAACTCATGCTAGCATAGAACGTAGATGTTAAACAATGACAATGATGATATAGAGTTAACTTTTATTTTTTACTTGTTTCAGTCAATGGATTGCAGCCATGCTGGAGCACCACCTCGAAAAGTTTACACAAACAAATCAACCCCAGTACTTACTTATTGTATCAGTATCTCTTTGCCAGACATTATATATATATATATATATATATTACAAACTGATAATTGAATAACTTGGCTTCTTCCATGCCATCCTAGAAATAGACCCTATAGATTGCCATTCATGATAGAAAGGAAGTATATAGTAAAGTTTCATCATCATTTAATGTCCACATTCTATGCTGGCATAGGTCGGATAGTTTGACAGGATGCGATAGCCTCAAGGACTGCAGGTCTCCAAGGTCTGTTCAATATATGCTGCTACCTAAGGTGGTGAGCTGGCAGAAACATTAGCACGCCAGGTGAAATGCTTAGTGGTATTTGTCTGCTGTTACATTCTGAGTTCAAATTCCGCCGAGGTCGATTTTGCCTTTCATCCTTTCGGGGTTGATAAATCAAGTAGCAGTTACGCACTGGGGTCGATGTAATCAACTTAATCCCTTTGTCTGTACTTGTTTGTCCCCTCTATGTTTAGCCCCTTGTGGGCAATAAAGAAATAAGAAACATTAGCACGCCAGACCAAAATGGTTAGCAGTATTTCGTTTGCCTTTACGTTCTGAGTTCAAATTCCGCTGAGGTCGACTTTACCTTTCATCCTTTTGGGATTGATAAATTAAGTACCAGTTGCTTACTGAGGTCGATCTAATCGACTGCTCCCCCCCCCCCCACCTTAATTTTGGGTCTTGTGCCTAGCATAGAAAAGAATATATGCTGCTACCTCTGAGATGGGCATAGGCAGTTGGCTTCACCTGTACTCATGCTTGTGGCTTCCTTGCTTCATGTGTCACACTCCTACTCAACCAAACATTGGAAATTCACCTCACCAGCAATCATACAACCTGTCACCAACCAGTCCAGCATCAGTTGCTCACTCCACTGTCTGTTTCAGCATGGTTTCTATGACTGGATACCCTTCCTAATGCCAACCATTTTACTGTATATTGCGAGTGCTTTTTATCATGCCTCCAACACTAGTGAGGTTGCCATGGAAGACTATGAAACCTGAGAAGTTGGCTTCGTGCTAAGAGATGAAGGGTTGCTGTATGATAGAAGGAGCTCAAAGATAACAGGTTCTCTTGCTGTAGGGAAGCTACATGGTTATTTACAATTTAAAAGAGAGGATAGGAGTGACCAAGATGAAGCTGGAAAGAGATCAAAATGTGATGTGGTGGTGTCTAGGTGAACTCTCAAAATACAAGGTAAGAATAAATAGAAGTCGTTCACACAGTTTTAAGAGAAAAGACATATATAAATAAATAAAAATTCATATAAAATAGATTTCTTTTTTAATTAGATAAAACAACAAACGTCTTTTGGAAAAAAAAAAAAAAAGAGAAGTGTAGAAGCAAAAAGGTTGAGCAATGAAAAATGTCTGACAAAACCGTTTAGTCAAACATTTTATCAAACAACTACAGAGGAATCTTTCTTTTATTTTTTTTTTTAAGTTTAACAAAGTTCTTTTTGATTTTACAGTTTTTTTTTTCAATCATCCCAATCTTTTTAAATAAAAATAAACAAAAGAAATCAGCACATAATAACAAGCATTTCAATTGTTAAAGAAAAACAACAAAAAACTATACAATACCCTCAAGTCTTCTGGCGATTAATTAGTTGATCTTGTATAGATTTGATGAAACAAGACCGAGCAAAACATAATAGATAATTAAAACAAAAAATTCAATAAACTAGCTGTCTAGTTCCATACAAACCAATGGAGATGCAAAAGTTAGGAATCTCTTTACCAGAAGTACATTTCCCATTGTTAGTAAGAGATAGAAAAAAAAAAAAAAAAAAGGAAATTTAAAAAATTAAAAATAAATGAGGGTGGGGGTGGGGAAGAGAAGAGATATTGCATCCGAAGCAATTTCCCACTGTGAAATAGTTTATTAAAAAAAAATAATAAAAAAATAAAAAAAGATAAAAAGGTCTTAGTGTATTTACTTTTGATAAGAATATTACAAATCGTTGTCCCTCCATAATTAGTAGTTAATTAGTTAAATAATCACTAGTCAGAGCAAAGAATAGGACAATATAGTTAGTTGTCAAACACTGATCGTGTCATATGTGTGTGTGTGTGTATGAAGTAAAGATGTGTTTAAATACAACTTGTATATGGAAGTTCAAATGTAGAGATTTCTTAATTAGGCACAAAAGACAAAAAATTCAGAGAAAGAGAGAGCAATGAGAGTGTGTGAATTTGATGCCTTTCTCAAAAGCATTACCAGACTATGTGAAATGAAATGGCTTTAGCCAGGAATCAGTATCACAGACTTGGCTTGCAGACAGACTCAGGTTCACCAGATTTCCTTTTGCACTACAGTGTTCATGCCACTGGGATTTCAAATATTAAGGTTTTAACTGCTGAAGTATGGCATGTTTGCTGTTACACTGCCTTTATAAATGCATGTATAGGTACTGCTTGCAAGACCTCAACACAGTTGGAGAAATATGTAAGATAAAGGGGAAACTATTGTGACACTAATGTTGGGTGACAAAGTTAATAAGTTATAAAAATTTAATATGGAAAAAATTTTGTTTTTCAGTAATAAAAAAAAACTGCTTATGACTAATCTTCCCCCACAAAATGAATAGACACATAGCAAAAAAGAAAAAAAAAAAAAAGAAAAAAACTGAAATCAATTACAATATTTAGATAAGTATAAGAATTTGTGAAAATACTTTAACTAGAGTTTGTTTTTAGATAATACTAACATTCAGTGGATGTTTCTTCTAAATAATAAAAGAAGTATTTGTCTGACAAAAGTACATCTGTGATGATAAATAATTCATACAAAGACTAACACTGTTGTGTTTTTGATTTGGAGTGAAAAGAACAAGTGTGCTATGAACAAAGTGTTCCTCCCGGCTGGAATATCTATTCTTGCCTGTCTCCTCCTCAAGTCCACTCCATAGCAAGTATCTTTGTCCATGATGGTAAGAGTAAGACGTCAGACAACAGCCTTCTCGTATGCTGCATCCGTATAACAAGTTGCACTCTGACAGTCACAATAATGTGTAATTGTAGATAATAAAAGTCTTATAGTAGATAGTGCCTTGGCTGGGAATATCATTAGAACATTCCAAAAATAAACACTTGTCTATTATTAGAAGAGTTAATTATACTTACTGAGTTTTAGCAGAGAGCTGTGAAATCAGTGGAAACGTGTAAACAGTAAACCACTGTTGTTGTTAAAGAACCCAGAAAATAGTTTCTCGAGAAATTATACAAACAGCAAAGAGCTAGTTGATAGGTATGTGATAACAGTAGAAATCTGAAGTAAGTTAACTAAAACTAGCATCAGTACGTACTGAAATGACCGATTCAAACACAGCCTTTTTAGTGTATTTCAAACAAGCATTAGAAAAAGAAATAGAAACTTAGGAAAATATTACACAAGATATTTTTTTTTCTTAATAGTCAAAGGTCTGAAGACTGTTTTCATAAAAGCTAAATTATTAACTTATGGTGGCTGACTTTAAAACCAATGTAAAACATGAGAACTAGAAGTGGTGTATTAAAAATGCTTCAATGTATATTTTGTAAAAATCATGAAACTAGCAAGGATTATAAATTAATATTGATTGTCTGTGAAGTAGCTAATTCTTTATTTTACCTTTTAACTAAACTAAATTCTATGAAAAAAAAAAAAAAAGAATCCAAATATTGCAGTAAAAATAAAAACACAAAATATCTTCCTAAAAAAGAAATTGTGTGCATGATTATGGGTGTATACATGTGTATATTAATATACACACACATATACATGTATATACATACATGTGTATATACACACACACACATATATATATACACATACATATATATATATACACATACACATACATATATATATACACATACACACACACATATATATATATATATATATACACACACACACAAACACACAATATGTATATATATATATGAATTGGCAGAAGTGACAAAGGGACTCAAGAGCCAACATGTCATTGTATGAACTCATCACTCAGTAAATGTCATGCACAAAACTTTCAACTCACCATTTAAGTTTTCTAACTTTCTGCCAATTGAAAATAAGAAAAACACACACACATATATATGCATGTATTGAGTTCTATTATGTATATACATATATATATACATACATATATATATATATACATACATACATGCATATATACAAATATATATATACATATACATACATACATGCATATATACAAATATATATATACATATATACATACATACATGCATATATACAAATATATATATACATATATACATACATACATGCATATATACAAATATATATATACATATATACATAAACATACATACATGCACATATATATATATATATATATATATATATATATATATATATATATATATATATATATATCATGCATATCTTTATAAATGAACATATACATATACATGCATATATATACACATATACATATATATGTATATATTATATGTATAGAGTTAATAATGGAGATAAGCACAGTTAGGTTTGATATAAATATATTAACATGGAGCACAAGAAAATACAGAATAAAAAAATATGCAATTTCATAACTTAACAGCTGTTTCAGGAAGCCCAGAGTTACATAATTATCATAATCACATTGTGTACTTTTATCCTGTATTTTTTTTGTACTCCATGTAAATATATTTCTTTCAAGTTTAACTGTTTGTCTGCATTACTACCGTCATATCAGCTTGATCTGGATTTTTCTTATAGTCATTCTTGATGGCACATGCCTTGCCCAGGATGAAGAATTCAAAGTTTCAGTCTAAATCCTTTCGAGCAATGCTACATATTTTCTATACTGAGCATATCTAGCTCTCACCTACCGTGTGTGTGTGTGTGTGTGTGTGCCTGTATGTATGTATGTATGTATGTATGTATGAATGTATGTATGTATGTATGTATGTATGGACATGCACACACATACACAAACCCGTTCGTTAAAAACGTGTGTGGAATACAATTTGGTGGGGGAAAAAGGGGGTGAATTCAACAGAGAAAAATAGTAAAAAAAATACATATTTCATGAAAGAATGAAACAGGAAAGATGACACAGAATTTTTTTTGCTGTCTTTTTTGTCTTTTTTTTTTGTTTTTTAAATATAAGGAAGAATTGTCATTGATGAAATAGCTGTAAAAGAAAGCAGGTAATAAAACTTCAAATTAATTTATTTTAAGGATAGAACATTCGAGGAGTCGATGGTTCATTTTTGTCTTCGTTATTGTGGCTACTTCCTGAACTAATTGGTGGTAAAGGTGATCTGACTTTCTCGTTTTCATTAGAATAGATCTTTTCATAAGCATAAACCATTATACCCGAAACAACAAGGAGGTTTCCACACCACCACAGAAAAGATTTCTGTTCCTGAAAGTACAACACAGCCATAATAGTCTGAACTACTGACTTTGCATTTATACTTATGTGATGGGTCACTGGGGAAGTATATTTGATTTGAAGAGCACTGGCCCAGCCAATGCCTAAACTTAACAGTCCTGAACAGGTAAGAAATATCCAAAACCATGGGTCATAAAATGTCGGTGAATTAAGCACCATTGATAACTGCCCTGAGCTATATATCAAAGGAATGAAGATAATGGCTCCATTGATGCTATTACAATAAGTCAATTTTAAAGTGTCTCCCATAACTATTTTCTCTCCCTTTTTTAGATAGATTCCACAAAGTGCAACAAAAAAACTAGCAACAATTCCATAGAGGATGCCCCATAATGATAAGGTACCTGAAACATCTTCTTCTTTCACACTCAGTGAGAACCCACCAATCACCAAGAAACAACAGAGAAGAACTTTACGTGTAAATGGTTTACAAAGTATGTAAACTGACAGCATAACAGTAAAGACTAATGTAAATGAGCGAGCCACTTGGTAAAATGCTACACTAATGTGCTTAAGCATCAAATTGTTTAAAGTTAAACCCCCGACGAAGGTATAGGACAGAATCAAAATATCCTGTTCCAAAAGCGTTCTTGGGTGAACTGTAGGAATCTGGAAAGACCATTTCATGAAGTTGAACACGAGTCCAGCCAGGAAGATCATGATAGAAGCCGTGCAGCACTGATACCAGGCTACAAATATTGACATGTCATAGTTCCCGAAGCTGCCGCTCAAAATGTGCTTGTTCACAAAGATAAGAGACAAAGATACAATCCAATAAAGGAAAATAACACTTGTCACTCTCCATATTTCACCGTCTTTAATCCTGCTTCTTGTTACTGAAATCATTCTGCAATGAAAGAGATAAAAAAAGAGAATCAAACCAAATGAAGAAAAAGAAAATAACAAGAAATATAATTAAAATCACCACCATCATCATTTAACCCTTTCACATGTAAACCAGCCATAGCCAACCAAATATTTCTACCAGCTTTATGCTCAAACTGACCAGATCCAGCCTTTCACACCTACCCTAAAAATAAACAATTATATTATTGAAATCTTGAATCTATGAGGTGATGCATGATTCATTGAACAGGATATGAATAAATAAGCATTACATTTGATAGAGTAATCTGAATGCTAGACAGTTAATGTCCATTTTCCATGCTGGTATGGATGGATTGGATGGTTTGACAAGGTCTGATGAGCTGCAGAGCTGCGCGAGGCCTCAATGTCAGCTTTGGCATGGTTTCTGTAGCTTGATGCCCTTCCTAATGCCAACCACTTTAGAAAGTGTACTGGATACTTTTTATGTAGCACCAGCAGCAGTGAGGTCACCAAGTAATTTGCAAGACAAAGAAAGGAAAGAAAAAAAAAAACCTTGTCAATGAGAGACAGATGGTTTAATGATGTGCACTGAAGGCTAAAGTATGATAGAGGAACAAGCACAAGTGCCTTGCTACAAAAGAGATACATAGCTACCCTGCATTATGCAGAGGGAGGGTGAGAGTAACAGAAAGGGACATAGAGATGGTGGTGACAGGGTACCAACTAAATGTACACAGGCTGTTAGA